>NW_018227308.1:173862-175898 GCF_001263595.1 Phalaenopsis equestris
ACAACCTCGGAATCCTAAGACGAGTTAGGGCTTATATTATATAGCAGGGCTATTCAAAGGCCTAAAGATAAGGTGAGGATTTATGTTGCAAAAGCAAGCAACCTCGAAGTCCTATGGCTTTTTTGTTTAGGTCTAAGGAAGGAAGATTGGTTTAGCTGAGAAAGACAGGTTTTGCTGTTGAAGAAGGTCGTGTTGTCCACCATGCTAGCTCCAAGCTCCTACCGCGACGAGTTTGAGTTATCTAGTTTGTCAAGTTATAATATCAAATCAGGTGGCCTTATTCTTGAAGTTCTTTAAATTTTATAGAGGGCATATTAAAGTTGATTAGAGTGACACCGGTTAGGATCCTACGGTTCATTAAATTTTTAGTTGTTTTATATTTTTAATGTTGTGGCGGTGAATTTTATCTTGGTTGATTTTGGCTTAATTTTGGGTTTTGACTATGGTTAACATGCAAGTTTATGTAGGTAAACGCAAGCATGAAACATGTAAGGAAAAGGCAGAAGAAAGACGGTATTATAAACTGTAAAAGCGTACATGGCGAGTCTTCTCGTTCCACCACCTGAAACTTAAAATACATGTGAGAGCATTTATGAAGAGTAGGAAAAGTAGAGTTTTGAGGGGTTTTCCTAACTCTATGTTGTATTTTGGTAAGTCCTTAGAAGTTTAATTAAGGATGATTTCATTAAACAAAAAATATTAAGTGGGCGTCTGAGGTATCCAACAAGTTAGGAGAGGAAAGCAGGTCCATGCCTCCCTCTCATCAAATGGTGAAAAGTCTCGAGTCCATTTGAACTTATTATGTTGCTTAATGGTACATCCTGTGAATACTTGTAAAGCTCAGTGAACATTGATGTCTCAATTATCCTTAAGAATGAGGTAATTGTCACTTGTGGTTTAATTTGAAAATTATGTGGGTGAAGACCCTTAAAGAGGCAAGCTAGTGTAATTTGAACACTTAGCCAAATTTTTAATCCTAATTGGGCTTAGTGGTGTTTCAAGGATGTTGGATTTAATCATGTTTATTTTTCTAATCGTTGTTTAGTCAATTTTGATTTAGCCTAAGTCACCACTAAGCCCTTAAGGCCTAAGTGAGTGTCTTAATTAGTTTTAAAAAGGGTTAAGCCTTAAGTGGTCATGATTCATGATTTGAATTTTATTTTAAAATCAAGATAGGGGTATTAAATTTGTTAATTATTGACTTCCAAAGTCATACCCCTAAGTTCTTGATCATCTAATTTTAATAAACTTCCAAATCTTAATAATTTAGAAATTTATTAACTTATCTTTTTAATGAGGAAAATGAAATTGGTTTCTACCAATTAACTACATGTATTTCAAACATCAAACAAATTGATTAAGACTAGAAGTTACCCATTTCCCTCCTTGGCTTAAGCCTAAATGTTAATTAAGGCAAGATTTCCAAAATTACACATTTGCCCATAAGGCTCTAACACCTCATAATTTATCAAATTCAATTCAAATGACTTTGAAATTTTAATCCTATTTCATTCATGGGTCAATTGAGACATCACAGGAGGAAATGTGATTATTCGAAATTTAATTTAATTTATATATTTATTTTCATGCAAAAATAAGATTTTTCAAAGAAAATTCCTAACTTGACCAACATAAATTATAATCCCTTGAAATTTTTACTGGAGGTAGACCTAGACCAGAGGAGCCTTTGTGACAAATTTCACAATTTTTTGGTTTCTCTGTGATTTATTAGAATTATTTTAAATTCTAGGTTATTTAATAAAAATAAAATATTTTAAGTGGTGAAAATTAAGTTTTAAATTTTTGAAAAATCTCTCCATGGTCAGAAAACTTAGAGGAGCAAAGTTTGTACTTTTTTGATTTTCCTTTGATTTACTGGAATTTTTATAGTGAAAAAACTCATTTTTAGCCTTTTAAAAAAAATTATTTTTAAGCTTTGAAATTCAATATCTTTGTTTAGATCAGAAAATAATTTAGAATATTTTTATGAGTTTTACTATTTTTATGATTTTTATAAATTTTTAATTATTTAAATA
>NW_018227308.1:176556-177360 GCF_001263595.1 Phalaenopsis equestris
CCCGTCGATTTGATAGACGCTTGGTCGAAAGGCTCCCTGTCATCGTCCCTAATAGAATGATCTCGTGCCCGTCCACACTAAAACCTTAAGATCTCGGCCTAGACTCAACCAAATCACTTTGGGTTTGTTCCTATAGACTCATCTAAGTGAGACAAACATATCCATACGGTTAAGATGCCATGAAATCAAGTTTAAGTGAATGGAGAATCAAAATAAGCTCGGGAGGAGGAAGAGTTTTATACCTTTGCTTTGAGAAGGGAGGCTTCAATTAGAGGTACTCGGAATGTTCTTTGGGGTCCAAGGAGGCTAAGGATTGATTCCCTGGTCTTGGTGTGAGGCCTAGGTATGAAATCCATCACGACCGGATTTGGGTGTTGGTCTAGAGCTATGATAGATGCTCTATGGAAGGGGGATTTGATGGGGCTTGGGCTTCTTTCACTCTTGTGAAGGTGTGGGCACAAGTAATTGAAGTTTGGTGGAATGTGGAGGTGTATTTGGCTCTGTCCTGGTTTCCGGCAGGGTTTCGAGCTCAAAATTGGGCTCCGACAATAGGAATGGGTGAGGAAAAATGGTTGGAATGCATTGAGGGGATCTTAGGGAAGCTTTGTGTAAAGTTTGGAGAGACCTCTCTAAGGAGATTTAAGCACACCTCCCATGGCTTTGGGAGGCGAGTTTTTATAAAAATGGCCATGGGGTGGCTCTCAGGGCATAAGCTTGGGTGCATTGTGGTGCTTATGTGGAGGGCAGAGGAGCTCCATAGTTTGATTTGGATGAGCTGGACTCTAGGTTTGATTTGGGTGAGGT
>NW_018227308.1:177831-189297 GCF_001263595.1 Phalaenopsis equestris
CTTTGGGATAAGTCCAAATTTATTGTTGTAAATGGTCAATAGGGACCTCATGAAGAGTTTTCAACATGAATTGGATGCCAATTTGGAGGTTAAGGCAATCAATTGGGTGAAACTTGGGGACTTAGCCAGTTTGGGCCAAAATTTGGGAATTTTGGATTTAGGCCTAAATCAAATGGATTTGAGGCTTCAACAATGTCAATTGATGGTCTATTTTGTTTTATAGGAATTCCATAAAGATTTTTCAACATTAATTGAGGCCAATTGACTAGGCCATGGGTTCAATTTGGTGAGATTAGGTCATATGGTCAAAGTTGGGGTTTTGACCTAAATCAAAATTGGGCTCAAATCATGGACCAATTGAACTTATATTTGGTTTAGTTTTGTCATATCAAAAGTGAATTTGAGTTTAGGATTGGAATTGGGTCAATTGAGATCAAATTGGTTGACATTTGAGTTGGATTGGGGAAATTTGGGTCTTTAAAGGGCAATTTAGGGATTTTGCTTAAAGATGGTCAAATTGGCCAAATTTGGTCATGTGTTAGTTAAGAAAATGAAATTGATAATATTTGGCATTTATTGGGATTTTCTGGGAATTTTTGGAATTTTTCGGATTTTGAGCCCAAGAGGGGCATTTTGGTAATTTGGGGTGCTTTAGAGGTAAAATGCTAAGATGGGTATTTTGGTAGAGTTGAGGTACCAATCATCACCAATAAGCCATGGAACAAAGGAAACCCCATTTTGGGTCCTCTACATAGTGGTATTAGCTAAACCATAACCCTGTGACTAGTAGGTTTAGGAGACCATCTGCATGAGCATCCCAAAAGATCAAGGGATCTAGGCTAGAAATTTGAGTTCAGGATTGTGAGTGATTGTGGGTGCAGATAAGTGTAGTGAGTTCCTTAGCTCCAGACCAACACCCAAGGACAACCCTAAGGTCTAGCAATCCTAAGGGTGACTCATCTTGAGTTTCCCCCACAGTGACCTCACCTACTAAGTGTTTAGAAGTTAGGACCAATATGTGGAACTTCAAGTTGAGTGGAGAAGAGTTTTGAATATCTAATGGTGAGGGTTCCATGTCTAATTTTCTAGGAGTAGTCAACAGGAAGAGTCCTATGGCTATACCCTAGGCTACTAAAGAGGAAAAAACTAAACCTCAACCAAAAATGAGGTCAACAGTTCTTCAATTCATTATGTTCCAAGTAATCAAAGCTTGGGTTTGGGCTTGGGCAGACCCTCTTAGGAATTTTGCTAACCCCACTTTATAATTGATTAAAATTGTGAAGATGATTGTTATGAATATTTTTGGTGAAGGGTTAAAGTGATTTTGAGTTCAATTGGTAGGTCAATTTGAGGGATTTTTGAAAATTTTCCAATTTAGTCATGTTGGGTTAGACATGAGTTTCGGTTAGGCTAGCCTTGGGCTAAGTCCAAATTGAATGGTCCACATGATCAAGGGAGATGTTGTGAAGATCTTTCATAAAGGGATAGAGTGTAAATTTTGGGGTTAAGGCCCTCAATTTGGTGAGATTTAGAGACATGGCCAATTTGGGGCAAATTCGCTTCTGGATTTAGTTTGAAATCAAATGAAATTGTGGTCTCAACAAGGCTAATTGAAGGTAAATCTTGATGTATGGGGATGTTATGAAGGTTTTTAAACAAAAATTGTGGCCAATTGAGTGGACTATGGGTTCAATTTCGTGGAACCAAGTCATAGGACCAAAATTGGATTTTTGATTTAGCTCAAAATTAGGTTCAAATCATGGACCAATTGAGCTAGGATTTGGTCTAGATTGGTCATATAAAGAGTGAATTTGAGTTTAGAATTGAAATTGGAGGAAATTGAGACCAATTGGTTAGACATTTGAGGTAATTTGGGAAAAATATTGGCCTTTAAAGAGCAAGTTGGGGGTTTTGGTCAAAGATGGTCAAGTTGGCCAAATTGAGTCTTGTGATAGTTGAGAAGAATGAAATTGAGAATATTTGGTAGGTTTGGAAAATTTTTGGGATTTTTTGGACTTTTTGAAATTTTTGGAATTTCGGGCTAAGGAGGGGTATTTTGGAACTTTGGTCAATTTTGGTGATTTTGGGTAGTTTTGGGTTTTCTCAAGGTGTTTGAAATGATATTTGAATCAAGTTAGGTATTTTGGATAGATTTGGAAAATTTTGCCAAATTTGGGGTCCCAAGGGTATCTAGGTAATTAGGGGGAATTTATGGGCAAAAGGTTAAGTTGGGCATCTTTGTAGAGTTGGAATGCCAACCATCATCAATAAGCCATGGACCAATGAAAACCCCATTTTAGGTCCTCTATGTTGTGGTCTCAGCCAAACCCTAGCCTAGGGCTAGTGGGTTTAGGGGACCAGCTACATGAGTCTCCCAAAAGTATCAAGGGACCAGAGCCTATAAATTTAAGTTTAGGATAATGAGTGATTGTGAGTGTAAGTGATTGTAAGTGAGTGGCTTAGCCATAGAAAAATACCCAGGGTCAACTCTAAGGTCCAGCAGTCCTAAGAGTAACTCATCTTGAGTTTCCCCATAGTGACCCCACCTACTAAGTGTTAGGGGATAGGACTAATATGTGGAACTTCAAGTTGACTAAAGAGGATTGTAGAATTTCTAATGGTGAGGGTTCCATGTCTAATTTTCTAAGAATAATCAATAGAAAAGTCCTATGGCTAGAAAAAGTCCTATGGCAGGAAAGTTCTATGGCTAGACCCTAGGCTACTAAAAAGGAAAAAAAACTATACCTCAACCAAAAGTGAGGTCAACAAGTTCCTTGAAAAATAACTTCTATAACCATCAGATTTGATGACCCATATTTATCTCCCTGTATTAGCGTTGACCGACGAGACCGACGAGATCAACAAAACCAATACAAACTCCTAAGTCAATAGACCTAGAGGTATGTATAGAGTTGTGTATGTGATTTGTTTTTGCTGGGAAATTAGCAAAGGATCATCTGATTGAAATCAAGGAGTAGGGACTCTCGTTAGGGATCGGAGAGTGAATTTTGAGTTATGAAATTTTAGGTATTTTTAAAGGATGGGAGTCAGTATATAAGTACTGGCCCCGAGTTGTGATTTGAAATTTGCGTATCAATCCCGAAATAAGAATCAGATGCCATAATCCATTTAAGGTGTTCTTGAAACTTATTTCAAAAGAAGAGAATAGGATTTTGTGGGAGGTCCAAATCAAGATGGAAAACACAGAGGCTCTCATCTGACTCCAAAGAAAATATCTACTACATTGAGGAGGGAAGCGTTGGGACTCATATCCAACCCATGAAGTAACAAGAAAATATGTGTGTCACGTTAGGAAGGAAAGCACTAGGACTCACATCCAACCCAAGTGGTGACAAGAAAATATGTGTGTTACATTGAGAAGGAAAGCACCAAAACTCACAACAAACTTAAGAGGTAACGAGAAAATATGTGTGTCACGTTAGGAATGAAAGCACCAAGACTCACATCCAACCCAAGCAGTGACAAGGAAATATATATGTTGCATTAAGAAGTAAAGCACCAGGACTCACATCCAACTCAAGAGGTAACGAGAAAATATGTGCGTCACGTTAGGAAGGAAAGCACCAGGACTCACATCTAACCCAAGCAATGACAAGGAAATATGTGTGATACATTGAGAAGGAAAGTACCAGGACTCACATCCAACCCAAGAGGTAACAAGAAAATATGTGCGTCATGTTAGGAAGGAAAACACTATGACTCACACAGGTCTCACATCCCAGGTCTCACATCTAACTCAAGAAGTGATAAGGAAATATGTGTGTTACATTGAGAAGCAATGCACCAGGACTCACATCCAACTCAAGAGGTAACAAGAAAATATGTGTGTCACGTTAGGATGAAAAGCACCAGGACTCACATCCAACCCAAGAAGTGACAAGGAAATATATGTGTTACATTGATAAGGAAAGCACCAGGACTTACAAGCAACTCAAGAGGTAACGAGAAAATATGTGCTTCACATTAGGAAGGAAAGCACCAGGACTCACATGCAACCCAAGCATTGGCAAGAAAATATATGTGTTACATTGAGAAGGAAAGCACCAGGACTCACATCCAACTCTAGAGGTAACGAGAAAATATGTGCGTCACATTAGGAAGGAAAGCACCAGGACTCACATCCAACCTAAGTAGTGAAAAGGAAGTATATGTGTTACATTGAGAAGGAAAGCACCAGGACTCACATCAATCTCAAGAGTTAATGAGAAAATATGTGCGGCACGTTAGGAAGGAAAGCACCAGGACTCACATCCAACCCAAGAGGTGACAAGAGAATATGTGCGCCACGTTAGGAAGGAAAGCACCAGGACTCACAAAAAGGAAAGTACTAGGACTCACATCCAACTCAATAGGTAACAAGAAAATATGTGTACATCACGTTAGGAAGGAAAGCGCTAGGACTTGAAGAAAGAGCTGCTAGCAAGCGAGTGAAAAAAAAATATGTCTGTTACATTGAGATGGAAAGCACCAGGACTCACATCCAACTCAAGAGGTAACAATATGTGTGTTACGTTAGGAAGGAAAGCACCAGGACTCACATCCAACCCAAGCAGTGACAAGAAAATATGTGTTACATTGAGAAGAAAAGCACCAGGACTCAAATCCAACTCCAGAGGTAACAAGAAAATATGTGTGTTTACGCAGAAAATATGCAGATTCACACATGTGAATTTGTGGGGAATATGTGAATAGAATATGAGAAGAAATTGGAAGCTTTAGCATCCATTGATGGGGGACTCACACCGATCTTAGGATAATTTGAAATTTGAAGGAATTGGAAGCCTTAACATCTATTGAAGGGGGCCTCACACCGATCCTTGGATACAGGGAGTCAAAACTTGGGTATTGACCCCGAGAGTCATATGAAAACAGTGTAGAGAGTTTGTGTTGTTGAATTTACAAAAATGTATCATGTGAAAAGGTTGATTTTGTTGAAGAAGATTTGTAGAGTTTTGTGGGGTTTTGTGCAAAATGTGACACGGGGATGTGAAGAGAGTTAATGTAGATAAAGATGGTTGTGTTGCACGCACAAAGAGTAAGAAACTCAGAAACTGAGAGAATCCACTCAACAGATTCATTTTCTATTCTTGTTGTTTTTCGTCACATTTAATTTTTCAAAAAGTATGTCTTTAAAATTTTAACTTTAATTAGTTGATTTTTAAAAGAAATTGTTTTATTGTTTATTCATTTTTGAATTTTTTTTATTTGAATTTTATTTATTGTTAAAGGTTTATTATTTTGTTCTTCATCCATTGAAATTATGAACCAACACGTAGTTTGTGGCTTCCATCCATCGCACAAAAGAAAATTGGCAAAAGGCACATTTTTTAGAGAATTTTCCATTAATCAGCTTCAATAAAGATGTTACAGATCAAACATAGGCTAACGCCTCAACAAGGGTACAATATATAGTCCATGTTGGAGTACATCCATATCATCTCATGCCATGAATACATTGTAGGCTGAACATATCAGATACATATCATTTTGCTTTAAAAAAAGTGAACCCTTTGATCATCTGTACCATGTACGATGAGCTCCTGATCGAGCAGACCTTCTAAGCCATGCTCCAGGATAAGAATTCCCTTTGCATGTACTTAGAGGTACAACCCTCTCATAGCTCATACGGAAGTAGCTCCTCCAGTTCCAGGTCTGGCTAAAATCCATATCGCATTTTGTTGTCGTCCATCCTGCAGAAGGTCACGGACTCCTTATGGTGTCGTACCCCTGGAATGCAATGTTTGGCGACATTTGTACCGTTGCCTTTAAGAACCAAGACTAAACCAACTGGTAGAGGAATCTCTACAGAGCCTCTGAACTCACCAGGGCCGATGATATTAATCTCTTTACCAAATAATATATTGCTCTTGCTCAGAAATGAGATCGTGCAGAAGGGTCTTATAAAATCATGATGAGCAATGTGAGGAGGTATGCAGTCTCCCTCGTCATATATGTTGAGATATGTTGATGATGCATATATTTGGGATGTAGGTAGCAGACAGTATGCTCCATCTGACCATTCTTTTGATCATCCACTTTATTGTTGGTGGTAGTGGATCTACTTGATCTTGTCTGAGGATCCCAGGCGGATTCCCCTGTCTGTCATTTGTGAACTTGTAGCAGCAGCCACACTGGATAGGAATCCTCCCTTTTCCTTGCACCTTTTCCTTGTATCCATTTCCTTGGCACGGAATAGGTCATTTCCATAAGTAAACCTGTTCGACCTCTGTCCCTTAGGTAAAAAATGCAATCAAGAATACTTTGTTCGTCAATCTCTGAGAAGACTCTGGTATACAGTTCTAATCTTCCAAGTATGTTGATTAATTTTCCCTGGACTTCTTCGTAAAATTCAAATTCTCTTTTATTTACTTTGCTTATTTTGTAGTACTCCATCGTACTAGGAGTCGGTAGCTATCGCGGGCATTCCTCCCTCTGAACATTGACAGGAACCCAAACTGGTGCTGGTTGATCTGGAACACAAGACTCGACATCTAGCGGGCGTCTAGCGGGATGTACGACCCTACGATCCATGGTACATACCGATCTGTCCCTAGTGGGACGTATGGCTAATCCATCATAAAATCTGAAGTTTGAGACCCATCGATACTGGAGGTATACTTTTCCAATGTACTGAAATGTTGTAAATGTAGAACATTGCAATCTGGTCATTCTACAAAAGCCCCTGTGGCTGATGTCCCGGCCGGCATTTCAGCGTTGCACGGCGGGCAAGCAACCCTTGCGTAGAACATCTGAAACCGAATGTGTGTCGGACTCTGTTACGAACCCTGGTTCTTCATCCGTGGTGGGCAGGCTAGCAGAAGTTTCTTTCATGTCCGGATCATAACTATGCCCCTCAAGAATACGAGTGAGTAAGTTGTTCGTCTCTCTCTGACATTTGTGTTCTTGTCGTAGGAAAGCCCTCTGCTTCTTGCTGCTGACGTTCCTGTGTTGCGTCCTGTAAAGTGAAGTACTTGGCAGTCTTTCGTTATTGGCAGCTACTAGGCCTCCAGTTGGTGTAGCTACCATGGAGGGCAGACTACTTGGCCCTTGCATCGGATCTTGCTTTATTATCACATTCTTGCCTTTGTGTGATATATTATTTTTGGCGGTCACCCTCAGTAGTGAAGACAATCCCTCTTTCTCTTTGCAGCTGACTACATTCATGAGAGGACCTTTATAGTCCAGGTCAACCTGGTTAAATTCCATGTTGAAGTTTATGATAACGCCCTGCAGCGCCATCTCCTCATTTAGTGCGAGGCTCCAGCCTTCATGAAAAGTAATGATCAGCCTCTGTCCCGACATTTTTCTGCAAACGATAGAAAAAACGTCAATGGGCCAAAAATTGGCATGAACAAGAACAAAACAAAGTATTTATTAAAGTGAATTTTAGCTTATTTTAGTGAAATAAATTGTTTATTTATGTATGAATTTAATTTTGTGGAACATTATACTCAAAAGTGGAAAGGAGAAAATTTGAAGTTTAAAATATTTTTTCATAATTTTCATTATATTGAGGTTAATTACAAAATTTGGACCCGGTCATAGACATTTGGCCACATAGATAACCCTAAATCAATCAAAATTTCCAAAGTTTCAAAGTAAGCAGAGGTAAGCGGCATCAGGTTGCGTATTAAGTTTTCAGATATCATCCGTTTATTGGTAACATGGGTCTTTCGCCCTGGAAGTCCACCAATTGGTAGGCTCCTCATGTATAGACCTTTTCAATGACAAATGGTCCTTCCCAAGTTTGGTCCTGACAAATGGTCCCTCCCAAGTTGGCTTAAATTTTTCTCTTATTTTGCGGCATGCAAGAATAAGCCTTTTGAGCACAAGTACGAGGTCAGAGCATGCTATTATATTCAATTATAAACCAATCTTGAAATTTATCGTGGGCTTGTACCATCTTTGCCTGGTAAAGCTTTAAATGTTGTTGTGCTTCTAGTCGTTTTCCCTCGAGACTCTCCAGTTCTTCAAGTCCGAGTTTTGAACTTTCTTTCATTTTGAGTTGATTGACAATAGTGACACTGAGAGATGGTGTCTGGATTTCTAGCAGTAGCACGGCCTCAGACCCATACGCGAGCATATAAGGTGTACACTAAGTGGGAGTCCTGAAAGTTGTCCGGTAGACCCACAAGTCTTCTAATAGTTTGTTGTGCCAATCTCTTTTGTTTTCATCTAGTGTTTTCTTCAAAATATGTACCGTGTTTTGTTGAAAGTCTCAGCCAAACCATATGCTCTGGGATAGTAAATCTTAGAGTGTCTCCAATTTATCCCATGTCTTTTGACGAAATTGTTGATCTTTGTATTTCTGAAAGCTGTCCCAATATCGAAAATTATTCTTTGCGGTACTCTGAAACGGTAGATGATTTAACTTTTAAAAAATTGAAAGACGGGCTGTGCCGTAACCTCATGTAACGGTACTGCCTCTACTCATTTAGAGAAGTAATCTGTAGCGGCAAGTATAAACCTGTGTCCTCTGGAAGATGGAGCGTCTATCCGATCTATTATATCTGTGCCCCAACATTTGAATGACCACAAGGTAACAGTTGGGTGTAGCACATGCGGAGGCTGGTGTAAGACCACCCAATGCACTTGACATTAGTGTCATCTTCTGACTGTATCCATGCAATCAAACATCATTTCTGCCCAATAATACCCGAGTCTTTTTATCTTCATCTTCATTTTCAGCCCTGACTGGTGAGCGCCACACAATCCGGCTTATACCTCTTTGACAATATTCTGTGCTTCGTCTCTGCTCAAACACCGTAGCCACATCTGATCGAAAGATCTTCTGTAGAGAACATTTCAACATTTCTCATCAGGGCATACATCAGGGCATAAGACATAGCCCTTCTTGTGATGTGGTGCGCCTCAGACTTGTCTTCTGGTAGCTTTTTAAAATGTAAATATTCTATTAATGGCTTGCGCTGATCTTCATTGATGTGTGCAACTGTATTTATTGTTTCTTCTTTTCCAAGCTTGTGTAGAGGTTCAAAGTCAATCCAAGACAAGAATCGTCTTCCTTGTACTGTGACTTCAATGGAATCCTCCGGGGGACATGCCATTTCCTTAGTGAGTATTATTAAAGCGCTGGCATGAGCATTATCTGCCCCAGGAATCCGGTAGAAAGTTACATCAGGGATCTGCTCTAGGAGCTTCATCATGTACTAATGGTGTTTCAATAATCATGTTTTCAAAATTCTGTATTGTCCGGCGACTTGCTGGATGTCGAGTTGGGAGTCGCCATAAATGACAATGTTTGTTATATCCATTGAGATTGTCATTTCCTACCCGGTAATTAAAGCTTCATATTCTGCTTCATTGTTGGTGCACGACTCTGTCAAGTGGTATGAGAATCTCATCATACTCTTATCTGGTGTAATAAAGATCAAACCAATTCCTGTTTTGCCTGTATAACTGAGCCTGATCCTTTGTCTTTTCTGGCTGACGAAGCGCCATCAAAGTACATCTCGGAGCATTGCGCACTGGATAAATCCATTTGTAATATTTTCTAGTATGGTAACTCGTCGTTGAGAGAGGACCCAGCTGACAGTGGGTGTACAACAAGAAATTCTGCTAGTATCTGTCCCTTGATAGCACAGAGGGGAACAAAAGTTATATCAAATTGCAATAAGATCACTGACCAGCTTGCTAGACGTCCGGAGAGTGTTGGTCGGGACCTCAAATATTTTAATGGATTAACTTTCGAGATCATTGAGAAAGCATGTAATGTCTAAGCTTTTGGGCGACAAAAATTAATGCTAGATAATGCTTCTCAATAGGTGGATATCTTATCTCTGTCGGTATTAGGCGAAGACTCAAGTAGTAGAGCACATTTTTCTTACCCTCATCATTGACTTCGGCTAAGAGGGCTCCGAGAGAGTCATCTAAAGCCGCGGTATAAAGTATCAACGGTTTCCCTGGGATAGGGCCTGCCAAGACAGAAGGTGCCATTAAATATTGTTTAACGTCCTCAAAGGCCCGCTGAAATTTCTCTTCCCAAATAAATTTAGCGTCCTTTTTAATTAATATCGAGAAAGGCTGCCACCTACTTGAGAGATTAGAAATAAAGTGTCTCAACTATGCCAACATCCCTTGGAAGGAACGTAGTTGTTTCAAGGTTTTAGGAGGAGGCATTTTCAAGATAGCTTTAATCTAATCCGGGTCGATCTCGACTCTCTAATGATGGACAGCAAATCCCAGAAATTTCCCGGAGGTAACACCAAAGGCGCACTTTAAGGGACTCATTTTAAGGTCATATCATCGTAACTGTTCAAACATGATCATCAAATCGTACAAATGATTTATTTTTTGTTTAATTTTGATGACCAAATCATCTACGTAGCATTCTATCTGGTTGTGAATGAGTTCATAAAAAATCTTCATCATTGCGTGCTGATATGTCTCGACACTCTTCAAACTAAGTGACATCACTGTGTAGCAGAAAATCCTGATAGGTTTCCCGAAGGCTGTAAATGCTACATCTTCTGCCATCTTGATTTGGTTGTATATTGATGATTCGTCTATGAAGGAGAAAATTTAATATGTTGAAGCGAAATCCACCATCATCTCTAGTATAGGTAGTCAAAACTTATCTTTTGGGCATGCCTTGTTTAAATCTATGAAGTCGACACAAACACAGATTTGTCCGTTTTTCTTCTTAACAGGTACAATATTAGCCAACCATATGGGGTACTGCTCCTCTTTAACAAAATTGGCATCTATCAATTTCTTTACCTCGACGATGACTTGTTGTTCTATTTCGAGGTGCATTCTCCTGGGAGCCTGTTTTACGGGGGTTATATTCTTGTCCACCCCAAGTTTATGGACTGTAAGCTCTGCTGACAGTCCTGACATTTCATCGTAGCTCCATACAAAGCAATCTTTGAATTTTTTTAATAGTTTGATCAATTTTGCAGATTCTTCATCATTAAGTAGAGAACTTATAAATGTAGGCTGGGGTTGTTCTTCAGTCCCAAGGTTAATCTCGTTTAATTCATCAACAGTGTATTTAATTTCCTCAAATTCTGGTGGAGCATCTTCTGTTGGTTGATCAGTAGAGCCATCCTCTATATCGAGGCAATCCTCTTCTGACTCACCAATAACAACCATGCAAAATTCAAAATCATCAACTGGTCCGACTATACCAAATTCGAGACCCTCTTTTGAATTTCCATTCCATAGTTTTTCAAAATTTTAAAATTTTTCTTTCGGCATTTGTCTTGATAAGTGTCCTTGTTGAATTAACTTTTGAACACAAGGCGAGGAGTAACCAAAAGGCAATTCCATGAATTCATTAGAATCATCATCCAAATTTACATGTTTTTCAAGCTCAGTAGAGGTAGAAGCAAGGTAAAATTTGATTGGCTTTGAACCAACACTATGGACTTCCTTGACCTCTAAACTCTCGACCTTTTGAGGGAGAATCGGAGTAAGGGTCATAGC
>NW_018227308.1:189354-201528 GCF_001263595.1 Phalaenopsis equestris
ATATTCATTCTTTTCTGTATCTTCTAGGGATATCTCGTACTGAGGTCTCTTCTGTCTTGTCATCATTATTTTGACTTCACAACTTTCTTCATCTCCAATGTTGATGGTTGGCCTAGTCTGTTCAATAATTAAAATGATCCTTCCTCGTCCCGTCCCCGGCCTCGACCTCGGGTGCGCGTACTAAAAGAACCTTCACCAAACTCGTTGTAAGGGAGTGGTGGAAGATCATTGAAGCAGAATGGAATGGCCTACTCTTTGTGATTCTTTTGAATCTTCATCTTCGTTTGTGATAACCTCACGAGATAAGAAAGTCTTCTTTGGAGGCGCGTAGTAGGCAACATCTTCATGGATACCAAGTTCATGCACTGAAAATGGTTGTAGGTCTTCCTTGATGCAAATTTATTGATCATATTTGGGGTATTTGATGCACTGGTGTAGAGATGATGGAACCATATTGTGCTCATGAATCCACGGTGGACCTAATAGAGTGCTAAAAGAGGTCTCAACATCGATGATATGAAATTTAACGGTTGTCACGAGTTCTCCAATCTTCATAAGTAATGTAATTGATCTGAGGGCTCTTTCTCCCTTTTGGTTGAATCTTCTTAACATCATCTTATCGGCCGTAAGATCTTGAGTTTCAATATCCAAATAGGCCAATGTCCGTAGGCTCATCAAGTTAAGAGATGCTCCAGGATCCACTAAAACTCTAGATAACACAAATCTGCCGATGTTGACGGAGATGTAGAGTGGACGGATGTGGTCGGTGGTACCGAGAAGCAAGTCTTCATCTGTGAAGGTTACCCCTGACTATTCTTTCAACGAGCAAACTTCATCTGAGGATGTGCTGGCCAACTGAGCTAAGCAAATTTCTAGGTCAAGCAAAATTGTAACAATACACTCTCTCATATCCTTTAACAGGATCAGAGCATGGTAGATGCTTAATCGGGTCGGCAACTTCCTAAGATGAGCTAGCATGTTTTAGTTTACTTTGTATGATCCTCCAATTTTATCTTGATCATGTGGTTCTTCCACTGGCGGAGGTGGGGATATCTCCTCTTGAGTTAACTTCTGTGATTTCTTCTTCTTTAGATATCATTGTTGAATCTTTTAGTGTCTTTTCTTCTTCGTCAGAAAGATCTAAGTTGATGGAAATAGATGTACCATGATGCTGGAGAATTGGTTCCTCGTTATTGGTGCTGCCGTAAGCGCTATTATTGATGTCTTCTTTAGACTTGACAACGAGTTCATCAGACTCGAGTATGATTTGAGGATCATTTTGAGGATAGAGATGAAAGCTAGATCAGTCATAATCAGTTATGTTATCACCAGAAAAAGATAAAATATAGCCGAAATCACAGTCATTATATTCATACGATCCCAGAGGGACAAAAAGATAATCATACAAAGTCAAGGGTTCGAGGATTTACTTCCTCGAATCCGAGACAACCAATCTAGTAGAGGCAGCCCCTATCTTATCCCCCGTGCTATCATTCTTCATAGTGACACTTTTCTTCTTCTTCTTTGTCCTTGAAGATGATGGATCTCCTGACGAAACATTCATCTCGGGCTTGGTATGTTGCAGACTCTGAACGGAGGCTTGTTTTGATGCAAATTAGATCTTGTTCAGTATTTTCTTCGATGATCTACTCTAGACCTCATTCCATCCTTCTTCAGTATTTGTTGAAGCTTGTTTTGATGAATCCTGATTTGATTAAGGACCCTCTTGAGTTCATCCCAAGTTGTATTCCATCCATCTATTCTAACATATGGATCAATTGAGGAGATTGACACAGCTGAAATCATGTTTATGGAACCTTTTTCAGGTTCTTTTAAATAGTCTTTCGGAATTGTTATGCCCTCTACCTTGATGTTTCTCTCGAGCCAATCTTTAAAGAAGAAGCATTTTTCTATAGTGCGCCCAAAAAACTGGTGGTATGGGCAATAATTTGGTTCACTCTTCTTATCCGCCTCTTTGGGCTTCTTTGGATCGGGCTTCTTTGGATCTTTGGGCTTCTTTGGATCTGGTAGTTTGAATTATGGCTTCTTCATCATACTCTTGAATATTTTAGGTATAGCTTCATCCTTGAAAAAATGCACAATTTTCTGTCGCTCCGACAGGGATATCCTTTTATCCCCTGTTCGAGGTGATCCCTCTTAAGGTAGCCGCTGGTTGGATTGATTATTCTATTTCTGTGAGTAATGTGACGAAGACTAGCGATGCTCTTTTGCATATATCTTTATCGACTGCTTTCCTTTGTCGACGGTCGCTACTACTTCTGATTTCTTTTCGAACACTCTGATCACCTTAGATCACCTTAGCCCTTAGCCTTTTCATGTGGCTCCATGTGTTTTATTTCTTATTGAATACTGCTAGCTTTACTGAGTAGCTTTTCGAAGGACTTGATGGTGAGTTCTTTAAGCATGAAAGCTACTGGCCCATGAATGCTCTTGAGTATAATGTCAAGCACATGATGTTCCTATAGCCGAGGTTCACATTTCATGCTAAGGTTTCTCCACCTCAAAATATAGTCTACCAAGGTTTTGCTAGGCTTTTGCTTTTCCATCATGAGCTCTCCAATAGAAACATGGTGTTGTGGGTGTTGTGCCCCCTACAAATCTTTTCACAAATAATTGTTCTAATTCAGAAAATATTTTAACTGATCCATTGGGCAAGTTATCGTACCAGTCAAAAGCAATTCCTGACAAGCTGCTGAAAAATTGCTTGCAGAGTAGAGCTTCATTATTTCTCGTGTTGCTACAGATGGCTCGGAAATGTGCTATATGTTGTCTGGGAGTTCTAGTCCCATCGAATATCTTGAAGTTTGGGGCCAGAAAACCCTTCGGGAAAGGCATGGCATCAAACTCCTCCAGGTAAGGTCTACCCTTCAAAATTGATGCACTGCCCTTAGATTGGGCTAAAGCATCCCGCACTTGTTCAACCATTTTCTTGAACTTCTTTTTTGGAATGACACTTGATGCTCATCTTTGTTTATTGAAGTAGCCTCTCTTCTTTCATCTATAATGTGTATGATTTCTGGCTGATGAATCTCTGGAGAAGCCAATTGCGGTGCTTGTGATTGCCCTTAAATGGTAGCCATGGCAGTCATAGCTGCAGTCATTTCTTCTATTCATTTCTCTACTAGACTAACTTGCTCATCCCTTAGGAGGATAACCCTATGCAGCTCATCTACGACATTCTCTTCGGTGAGAGGTTGAGCCTCGAAGCCTCACGTGCAGTTGTGGTGGCTCTAACTTTGATCACATGGACATCCATGAAATCCTCCAAGTAATCATTGTAATCAAAATTTTCATTATCGCTACAAAATTTTCATTAAATTTTCATTATCGCTATCGACGGAAACTCCGTGTTTTCGAGCTAACTCAAAAATCTCGATTCTGAGTTTCTCAACTTTCTCCTCAACTATCGATTCCTTGATCGCTTTAAGATCTGGAGGACCCTGATGGACATCCTCGATTTGTTCCTCCATCTCGATGGCTAATGTCGCGACGATGTCAGATATTACAGACACTGGTTTCAGTTCTTGTCCTGCGCACTCACTGAACTGTATCGTGCAGTGACCTTGGGTACCCATACCTTTTCCTTTTTTGATGATGCTGTCTCAGGACGGAGCATCTTAGTAGAAACATCGGTATGTTGAGGGAAAGCATACTCCCCGTGGTGTAGACCGACTACAATGCCAGGTAATTGTCTTGTATTTGTCTTTAGGATTGTACGAATGTCTCCATGATGGGCCATGGGTAAGATTTTTGGACCCGGTCTTGACTTAACTGGTCGACGACCCGCGGTTTTGGTGGTAGTATAATCAATAGTGATCACTGCAGTATCAAATCTGTTCCCTAAATAAAACCAAATAAGGATGCAAGTTGGTGGCACTCCAATTGTCTTGTGGGACTGTCTGGAGGATTTGACGCCCTTCAAAATTTCCTTCTTCATGCGAGGAGAAATTGCATCTCCCACTCGTTTAAGTAACTTGTTAACTGAACATCCTTCTTTGGTAGCAAGCCTTTTGAAAATTGCACTAACTCGAGTGATAGGAGTGAACTTCTTTCTTCCTCACCGTGTCCATGAAGTGACAATAATGTAGGAGCGATCCTTCAGATACTCTCATATCTCTTGGTGTTCTCCAGAGGATGGAATCTACTTCCTCGCAGGAGCTGATAAATTTCCAGTAACACTTCTTCAAGTGGATGAAGCTCCTCCTCAATGGGTGTTTCCTTAGGAGTCTAGGCTTTAATGGCCCTCTGAACTTTTTGATTATGGTTCCTCCTATGAGTTCGGGTAAGCGGTACAGTCCTCAAACTTGATCTGATTTCAAACACGAGTGATGGGACAGTTAATCCCTCAGTCAGATCCTCAATAATCATCACTTCTTTCCCCTTAGCAGTAGCGGGGCTAGTATATTTGGTGGGTACTCGGACGGCAGTAGTTTTAGACTTCTTGCAGGTAGGGAAGTCTTGAAGGCAGTTCAGGTTGAATTATGCAGACGGCTCTTGTATTTCTGGTGCGGCGATCTTCATTACCACAAAAGGGGCTTTCTCAAGGATGACCTCGAGATCTTCAAATCCAGTTCCAAATTTGATGGTAAGAACAAGGTTACAGGCTTCGTGGCTTGTTGGCAGATTACAGGATACGGTCAGCGTTGGGTAGGCCATTGCAGCAAGCTTGAAAACAAAAAATTTCAGGGTTAGCTATATGGCCAAAAACCTCGTAATTTTTAGTGCATGCACTGAAAGTAGAGGTTAATCTGTAGACCAGGCTAATTTTAAATTATGGGAATTTTAAAATCTTTTTTAAAATTTAATCAATGTAAGAAAATCTCAAAATGCGCTCAACACAACATTATTTGGTTTAATTTGCGGAATAGCAAATCAAATTTGGAAGGGAGATGTGAAGTATTTTAGGACCCAGTGTGGGACCTATTTAGTGGCATAAAATGCCAAGGTGGAACTAGTCCACCAACACACCTATTAGAGGTTCCGACCCCACATGAAAATTTAACGAGTCCTTAATGGCCTTCTGAACCCCTCAGTTCAAAGATGGTTGAACCTAGTCCTGAAGTCCCAGGAGTTGGCTGTACCTTCCCAAGACAGAAATGGGTAAAGTATGCCAACAGAAGAAGAATAATTTGGTCCAAGAGGGACATGGACACATTACCAATGTGTGAAAATAATATTTCTTGAATTGTATGGAGAGAAAATCTTGTCCCAGTGGAGTCATCAGAAGCTGTCTGCACTATTTTTGATTGGAGTTGCCCGTAAGATGTTGTGGGTCACCGGAATCAAAATCCCATCGCCCGCTTTGGAAAGACATATTAATTTACATATATATTTAGTTTAAAAAAATATGAAATCAAACTGACCCCATATTTTTCATAGTTTAAATGAAAGAGCATTGTACCTCAAATCTTGTATCTATCCCGAAGGACAAAAACAAGACTTGAGGATGAGACTCGATCAAATAAACTAAGGAATATATGACATCCATTTGGTCTGTGAAACCTTTATATTTGCCGACAAGTTCCCTTATTTAATATAAAGGATTATATAAGATTTATGTTAAGCTGGGTTCAGACAAGCTTCCTATAAGGGCAAGCCCCTATAGTTAATTACATCTTAAATGACAAAAGTCACCTAAGAAGACTCTCGATAAAAATCAGAAAATATTATCTTCAAGGAGTTTCAAAGGGCAGGAATTTTTAATGAGATCAGATGTAGAGGTGTGAAAGGGGATTGGTTCAAATTTGGAACATTTTGTTGTAGAGTCCTAAGGAGGAAGAACTAGGGGATGTCATGGATCCAGAGGAGAACCGCAGTGATTTCCCAAGCTATCTTAATGTTTGGCTTCATTTCTGAGAAGAAATATTTAGGTGTTTCATCCTGCTAATTTTCTTAGTTAGGGCTTACATTCGTGTGAAACTATCAACAAACAACCTGAAGGATGTGAGGATTTAGGTCGTGATAAACGACAACCTCGGAATCCTAAGATGAGTTAGGGCTTTTATTGTATAGCAGGGTTGTACAGAAGCCTAAAGAGAAGGTGAGGATTTACGTTGCCTAAGCAAGCAACCTCAAATTTCTATGGCTTTATTGTTTAAGTCTAAGGAAGATTGGTTTAGCTGGGGAAGACAGGTTTTGCTATTGAAGATGGTCGTGCTGCCCACCATGCTAGCTCCAAGCTCGTCGCCGTGACGAGTTTGAGTTTTCTAGTATGTCAAGTTATAATGTTAAATCAGGTGGCCCTATGGTTGAAGCTCTTTAAATTTTATTGGGGCATGTTAAAGTTGATTAGAGCGACACCGGTTAGGATCATACGGTTCCCTCATTCCGACACCACTATTTTCTATTCGATTCACTTAGTCTAAATGAACTTACTAAACTCAACTTAATGAGTTGCATAATTTCATTTAGATCATGGGAAGCATCATTAGCAATCGTAGGTTACCTCCTACATGGGATTCCCGATTATCCGATAGAGATGTCTTAATTTAGTTGCAATTTGTAGTTTTGTGTGATGTTTGTGATTTAGTTTTGTGTGATGTAGTTTTGTGTGATGTTTGTGATTAAATTTTGAGTTGTTTTATATATTGAATGTAGTGGCGGTGAACTTTATCTTGGTTTATTGTAGTTTTTTTTTTGTTTTGGTTTTGTGGCTATCCTGATAGTTTTAGTTTTCATGCAGGGTGACATCGTTGTTTAGCATGCAAGTTTGCAGGTATAAAAGCACAGTATGAAAGTACAAGAAAGATAACGCTAAAAACTGTAAAAGCGTACCTGGCGAGTCTTCTTGTTCCACCACCTGAAACATAAAATGCATGTCATGGCAATTTTTATAGGTAAGTAGTAAGGTTTTGGAAGTTTTCCTAACCCTATGTCATATCTTTGTGGGTCCTTAGGAATTTAATTAAGGATGATTTTGTCAAGAAAAACATATTAAGTTTAGTAGATTTTCAAGATATCCAACAGATCTAGAGAAAGAAGCATGTCCGTGCTACTCTCTCGCTGCCTGGTGAAAAATCTCGAGTTCTTTTAAACTAATTATGTTGCTTAATAAGTCATCCTGAAAATACTTTTAATGCTCAGTGACACTCATGTCTCAATTATCCCTAAAAATAGGGTAATTATCACTTATGATTTAATTTAAGAATTATGTGGGCAAAGACCCGTAAAGTGGCAAGTTAGTGTTGTTGCAACACTTAACCAAATTTTAACCCTAATTGGGCTTGTAGTGTTTGAAATATGTTTTAATTTTCAATGATATTTATATTTCTAATCATCAATTAAATGAAACTTTATTTAGCCTAAGTCACTACTAAGCCCTTAAAACCTAAGTGAGTGTCTTAATTAGTTTTGGAAATGTTAGGCTTTAGGTGGTCATGATTCATGATTTGAATTTTATTAGAAAATAAAAATAAGGGTATTAAATTGATTAATTATTGACTTCAAAAGTCATACCCCTAAGCCTTAGGTTCATTTTATTTTAATAAACATCCAAATTTTACTAATTTAGAAATCTATTAACTTATCTTTTTAATTAAGAAAGTGAGGTTGGTTTCTACCAATTAACGCCATATGTTTCAAACATCAAATAAATTGATTAAGATCAGAGGTTACCCATTTTCCTTCTTGAATTAAGCCTAAATGTTAATTAAGGCTAGATTTCCAAAATTACACATTTGCCCCTAAGGCTCTAACACTTCATAATTTAACAAATTCAATTCAAATGACTTTGAAATTTTTATCCTACGTTATTCATGGGTCAATTAAAACATCAAAGGAGAAAATGTGATTTTTCAATATTTAATTTATTTTATATAATTATTTTTATGCAAAAATATGATTTTTCAAAGAAAATTCCTAACTTGACTAAAATAAATCCTAATTTCTTGAAATTTTAATTGGAGGTAGGCTTAGCCTAGAAAAGTCTTTGGACCAAATTTCATGATTTTTTTATATTTTATCAAAATCTTAAGAATTATTGTAAATTTTGGGGTATTTATTAACTATAAAATATTTTAAATGGGGGAAATTAAGTTTTGTATTTTTGAAAAGTCTCCTTGAGGTCAAAAAAACTCAGTGAAGAAGATTTTATATTTTTATCAATTTTATTTGATTTATGGAAATTATTTTAGTGAAAAATTATTTTTAGCATTTGAAAATTATTTTTAAACTTTGAAATTCAGTTTCTTTATTTAGAAAATCTGGAGAAATTTTTTAATTGTTCCTAAGCGATTAGGAAACAATTTAGAGCATTTCCATGAGTTTTATTTTTTTGGTGATTTTTATGAATTTTTAATTATTTTAAATATTTAAAATAGACTAAAAATCAAGTTTTTATTTTAGATATCATTTTATTTTTAGAAAATAGCCTTGATCACAAAGAACTCAAAAAATAAGTTTTAAAAAATTTTTGAGCTATATTTTGATTATTAAAAATTATTTTAGTGCCAAAAAAAATATTTAACTTGAAAAATTAATTTAGACCATCTAATGTACTCAAAATGCTTTGAAATTTGGATGGGGAGTTCTCTGAATCTTAGAAAATAGTGGAGATTAAAAATCAAGTCATTTTGATGCTTATATTTTCCAAAATTAATTATCTTAGTGATGTAGTGTTTGTGAAAATTAGGTGCATTTTAAATGACTTGACTAATGAAGAATTTTCCTAAAGGTTCCCTGTTCATCATAAACCTTCCAAAATTTTCTTGGAATTTTTTAATTAACATGCTAATTTCCATGATTAATTTAAGCAAATGATGTGGATAAATTTGAAAAATGTAGATCTCAGTCTAGAGACTTCTTATGATGTTAAAAAAATCAGAGGATGCTTCCCTTGACAGAAGATATAACATGTTAAAATTTCAAGTCATGGTGAAGTGCCAATATGCATGGAGCATCAAAATATTTAAAGCAGTATTTAATTAATTAAAAAAAAATATTCATCAAATGGATTTCAAATTATTTTCACATTGTTCTCCTTTGTTCACTGAGGAAGAGGGTATTTTTATTTTATTTTTGTGATTTTTCTACACCAATATATGAATTTTTGAAGTTAGGGGTATTTAAATAAATAGGAAAAATCCTTATTTATCTATTAAAACAGCGCGACGCCACCTCAACGTACGACGATTCCGAAACTCCACGTGGTGCATTCCCGTTCGACACTGCCATCCACCTCAGCGTTGACTCGGCCCGCGATTTATGTTCCGAAGCACTGTCCGGCTTGATCTCCTCCGTCCATCCAATACACACACGATCAAATGGTTCCCCATCATCGTCACTGATAGAGTGATCCCGTGACCGTCCGCACTAAAACATTAAGATCTCAGCCTAGACTCAACCAAATCACTTTGGGTTTGATCCTATCGACTCATCTAATAAGTGAGACGCGAACGCATCCATATGGTAATCATGCTATTAAATTAAGCCTAATAAAATGGGGGATCAAAATAGGCTCAGGAGGGAGATAATTTTTATACCTTTGCTCAGAGAAGTGAAGCTTCAATCAGAAGGTCTTGGAAAGTTCGTTGGGGTCCAAGGAGGCTAGGGATTAAGCCTCTTGCTGTGATGTAAGGCCTATGTATGAATTCGATGTATGAATTCGACCAAGCTCTTCGACCAAGCTCAATTTCAGGTGTTGGTCTAGAGCTATGGTGGAGGCTATTTTATAGGGTAATTTGATGGGGCTTTGTCTTCTCAATGGGAATTCAAGATGCAAATATCGATATCAAAGGAAAGTCGGACATTTGAAGGTGTGGGCATAAGTAATTTCAGAGATGTGGAGTTTTCAGAGATGTCCTATTTCTACCCTAATTTTTAAGCTCAAAATTAGGGTTACACAAGAAGAATCAAGGCAGTGGAGTGATTGGAATGGGTTGTTGAGGACTCAAGGATGCTGTATGAGTGATTTGGGAAGCTCTCTTTGAGAAAATTTTTAGCACCCCTCCCATGGCCGTGGAGGTGAGTTTTTATAAAAGTGGTCATGGGCTGGCTCTCAGAGTACATGTTTGGGTGCATTGTGGTGCTTAGGTGGAGGGTAGAGAAGCTCTACAGTTTAATTTGGATAAGCTGGCCTCTAGGTTTGATTTGGGTTTGATTTGGGTGAAGCTCCATTGGGGTGGATCTCAGTTTGGCTATTTTCTGACCACTAGGCTAGCTGGCCAGCCAAGGGGAGGTAGCTAGGAGCTCAGGGAACCCATGGAAATGTGTCAAAGGAATTTTATCGAATGAGGTTTAATTTTGGAAAAAATATCCTAAGCTTAAGCAAAAATAGAATGAAATCCCTTAATTTAGGGGACCTTTGGTCCATGGCTTAGTTTAGGCAATTAGATGGGTTTTGGATCAGTCTTAGGGTCTAACCAATGGCTGAGGTGGAGTTAATTTGGTGACTTTGGGGTAGTTAGGCCATCTTTAATGCATAGGTGCAATGTGGGTTCAAGTGATCAAAGTTTGTGTTTGGGCTAGGTTAACCAAGTAAAATGACATAATTGATTGATCAACATTGTTTATTTGATTGTTATGAAGATTTTTGGTGGAGGGTTGAAATGATTTTGAGTTCAATTGGTAGGTCAATTTGAGGGATTTTTTAGATTTGGCCAATTTGGGCATGTTGGGATAGACATGGGTCTAGGTTATGATAGCCTGGGGCTAAGTCCAAATTAAATGGTCCACATGATCAAGGGAGCTGTTATGAAGATTTTTCATGAAGGGATGGAGTGGAAATTTTTGGGTTAAGGACCTCAATTTGGTGAAATTTTGAGACATGGTCAATTTAGTGGAAATTTGGGGCTTTTGGACTTAGGTTGAAATCAAATGAAGTTGAGGTCCTACCAATGCCAATTGAAGATCAAATTTGATGTGAAGGAATGTTATGAAGGTCAAATTTGATGTGACGGAATGTTATGAAGATTTTTCAACATAAATTGTGGCCAATTGAATGGGGTATGGGTTCAATTTGGTGAAACCAAGTCATGGGGAAAAAAAATGGGTTTTTGATCTAACTCAAAATTGGGTTCAAATCATGGATTAATTGGGATTGGATTTGGTCTTCATTGGTCATATAAAGAGTGAATTTGAGTATATAATTGAAATTGGGGAAATTGTAACCAATTGGATAGACATTTGAGGTGATTTGGAGAAAAAATGGGCCTTTAAAAAATATGGGCCTTTAAAGGGCAATTTGGGGGTTTTGATCAAGGATGGTTAAATTGGTCAAATTGGGTCATGTGATAGTTGAGAAAAATAAAATTGGGAATATTTGGGAGGTTTTGGGAGTTTTTTGGGATTTTATAATTTTTTTGGAATTTTGGGCCGAAGTGGGGTATTTTGCTAATTTGTTCAATATAGGGATTTTGGGTAATTTGGGTGTCTTCAAGGTGCTTGAAATGATTTTTGAACAAGTTTGGGTATTTTGGCTAGATTTGGAGATTTTGGACAAATTTGGGGTCCCAAGGCTATCTGGGTATTTTGGGGGAATTTAGGGGCAATAAGGTAGGTTGGGTATCTTGATAGAGTTGGATTGCCAACCACCATAAATAAGCCATGGATCAATGGAAACCTCATTTTGGGTCCTCTATGTAGTGGTCATAGTTAAACTCTAGCCTAGGGCTAATGGGTTTAGGGAACCACCTACAGGAGTCTCCCAAAAGGATCAAGGGACCAAAGCCTAGAAGTTCTAGGTTTAGGGTAATGAGTGATTGTGAGTACAAGTGATTGCAAGTGACTACCTTAGCTCTAGACCAACACCCAGGGTCAACCCTAAGGTTTAGCAGTAGTGACCCCACCTAGTAAGTGCTAGAGGTTAGGACAAAAATGTGGAACTTCAAGTTGAGTAGAGAAGAGTTTGAAATTTCTAATGGTGAGGGTTCCTTGTCTAGTTTTCTAAGAATAGCCAATAGAAAATTCCTATGGCTGGATCTTAGGCCACTAAAGAGGAAAAACTGAACCTCAACCAAAAGTAAGGTCAACAAGGAATTTAAACATTTTTTAGTAAACTCAAAGTTATTGTCCTTTTCTAAAAGTTGGCATAAAGGTTTGGTAATTTTTGAAAAATCTTTAATATAACGCCTGTAAAAATCAACATGTCCAAGAAAACTTCTAACCCCTCTTACATTAGTAGGAGGTGTTAATTTAGATATAACTTGAATTTTTGCA
>NW_018227308.1:201727-206740 GCF_001263595.1 Phalaenopsis equestris
AAATGATGTTCCAAATACAGAGAAATCATCCATAAACACTTCTATTCCATCATCAATTAACTTACTAAATATAGACATCATACATCTCTGGAATGTTGCAGGTGCATTACATAATTCGAAAGGCATTCTTTGAAAAGCAAAAGTTCAAAAAGAACTAGTAAATGTTGAGTTTTCTTGATCCTCAGGAGCAATAAGAATTTGATAGTAGCTGGTATATCCATCTAAAAAATAAAAATATTTGTGCCCAACAAGTCTATCCACTATTTGGTCTAAAAATGGTAAAGAGAAGTGATCTTTCCTAGTGGCAGTATTTAATTTTGTACAATCAATACAAATACGTCACCTAGTAACTTGTCTGATAGGTATTAATTCATTATTCTCTTGTGCTTCAGCAGTCGCCGAACATAATGAATTGGACTTACCTAAGCACTGTCTGAAATAGGATATATAATTCTAGTGTACAACAATTTAAAAATTTCCTTCTTTCTTCTTGACTACTTCCATCATTGGGTTTAATCTCCTTTGTGGATCAACTCTTGGTTTGTATTGTTCATCCAGTATAATTCTGTGCATACAGATTGAAGGACCGATTCCTTTAATATCAGCTAAGGTCCAACCAAAAGCTTTCTTATATCTTTTTAATGTATCCAAAAGTCTTTGCTCTTGCAAATCATTTAACTCTGAAGATATCATAACAGGTAATGTAGATGAATTTTGCAGAAACACGTACTTCAAGTGGTTAGGCAATGTTTTCAACTCAAGTTCAGGTGGTTTTATAGTTGACGGAACTTGATTCTTATCAGCATTTCCTGTAATATCCAGCATCTCAAATCTTTCTTGAAGATAATCTAATTCTTCATTTTCTATTTTGTACAAAATAACTTCATCTTTGTCTTCGAAATCTTTTTTCTCTTCAAAATATTCTTTAAAATGCTCGTTCAATAGATGTTCACTAATTTCCATGCAAAAACATTCATTATCTCTTTTAACAGCAGGGTATTTCAAAAATTTCACAATGTTAAAAGTCACTTCTTGATTGTTAACTCTCATAGTTAATTCTCCATTTTGAACATCTATCATAGCTCTTCTAGAAGCTAAAAAAGGTTTCCCTAAAATTATAGGTATTTCATTATCTTCCTCCATACCTAAAATAATAAAATCCACAGGAAAGATAAATTTATCAACTTTTACTAACACATCTTCTATAACTCCGTTAGGATAAGTAATTGAATGATCCACTAACTGAAGAGTTATAGAAGTAGGTGAGAATTCTCCTAATCCTAATCTTTTGAAAATTGATAGAGGCGTAAGATTAATGCTGGCTCCCAAATAACATAAAGCTCTTCCATAAAATCTTTCACCGATAGTACATGGTATAGTGAAATACCTGGATCTCTTTTTTTTTCAGCAAGCTTCTTTGGAATAATTGCACTAAACTCTTTGCTAAGTGCAACAGTCTCATTATCAGTGAACTTTCTTTTTCTTGTTCAAAATATCTTTCATAAACTTCACATAACTGGGCATTTGCTCTAAAGCTTCTACAAAAGGAATATTTACCGTTAATTTCTTAACAATTTCCATAAACTTGGAAAATTGTGTATCCTTTTTTTGTTGCTTCAAACTTTGAGGAAACGGTGGTAGAGGTTTCTGCATAGTAATTTTCATTGGTGTAAGTGGATATTCTAAATCTGGGTATTCATGATCCTTTTCTTTTTCTGTATCCTTTTGGCAGTTCTAGATGGAGAGAAATATTTAGATAGAAATTTCCGTGAAAGTTCTCCCCAAGTTCTAATAGATCCATGTGCTAACAAATTTAACCACATAGTCTTTAGATTTAGTTCCACAGTATTAGGAAAAGTTCTCGATGTTCGGTTACTAAGCGCAGTAGCGATATGCCCCAATTGGTTTTCAATATTCTTGATAGCAGTTCCTTGATTTTGTAACTGATTTCCTTGAATTTGTAACTGATTTCCTTGATTCTGCAATTGATGACCCATTTTCAGTATCAGCTCTTCCATGAACAACTTCTTTTTCCTTAAATTGAGTGTTACTGTTAAATCCTAGAGGATAAGAAGGTCTATAATTAACATTTCCTTGGTTGGATGAATTTCTTAATGGGTTTACTAGGTTGTTTGCCCACATTGTTGATTGTTTGCCCATTGTTGATTTGTAGAAGAATTGTTATTCATATTAATGTTAAAATTACTCTTCCACTTGGGTTATAATAATTCAAATATGGATTGTTGGGTCTATTATTAATAGCATTTAAAGTCTCATAAGAAGGTTGAACATCCACAAATTGCCCAGATGAATTCTCTTCCATCATAGTAAGTGTTGGAGAATAATTTATTCCATAATGATCTAATTTCTTTTATATTGCAGCAATCTGCAAAGCTAACATAGATATTGCATCAAAATCGTCGATACTAATTACTCTTTTAGAATTTACCCTTTCAGAGGACTATTTAAAATTGTTGGTAGCCATATATCTATTAACGAATAAGCCTCATCATAAGGTTTTGACATTAACGAACCACCAGCCGCAACATCTATTGACAGAACGATGTTATGTCATTTCTAAGTTTAGCAGTTTTGGATGGAGGGAAATATTTGGATAGAAATTTTTATGAAAGTTCTCCCCAAGTTCTAATAGATCCTGGTGCTAACGAATTTAACCACATATTAGCCTTATTCCTAAGTGAAAAAGGAAAAAGTTTAAGTCTAACAACATCATTCGAAACTCTGTCATATTTAAAGGTAGCACAAGGTTCTGAAAAACTAGTGAGGTGTAAATTAGGATCTTCATTTGGTGTACCTCCGAATTGATTTTTTTGTACCAATTGGATAATAACAGGTTTGAGTTCAAATGATTTAGCAGCTACATCAGGATTTTGGATCGATCAGTGAATTTCATCTGTTGTAGGATTTGCATAGTCTCGTAGAGGTCTAGGTTGATGTTCATTTTCTGTTCCTTGATTGTTCACATTGTTTTCCATTGTGTCAGGATTTTTAGGTTCTTTTTCGAATCCTAGGGTATAAGATTTTTAGGTCTAAATTTATGCATACAGTTAACTAAATATGAAAATAAGTTGTAATTCAAGAAAGTTTTCTAATAGTCCTAATTTGTCCATTACTCTAATTATGATTTTTTTTATTTTTACTCCCCGACCACCGACGCTAAAAACTTGACAGTGACTTTATATGTGCTTAAAAGTACAAGAATTTGATACTACTGCTAGAAGATTTAAATCTCTGGCAACGACGCCAAAAACTTGACAACGGTTATAGATTTGATAAAGATGTGTATAAAATATTTATTAATTGCAAAGTCACACTTATCAACGCAAGTATACGTATCGTTCAAGTAATACATGACTCTAATGGAGTCTTGGATATCGATTCCACAGGGAGTACTATTAGAGGCTACGAACTAAGATTTAAAAAATTAATACTTAATCACAACAATATAGTTTAAGTGAAAAGATCTTCACAACTTATTTAACATTCTCATGGCACAACCAATCAATTGAAATCAAAATGTAATTTTAATAAACTCTTAATTAACTAATTCTACTAATAAAGTTTCTAATGTGAAGTTCAATATATAAGAAAGCATCATTCTTCTTGTCAAGAAATTTAAATGAATGGATAAATTGAATCAGTTCAAACTGTATTATGCTAAATAGGAGCATACCTATTCTTTACCCTTTGGACCAGGCATAAAGAACATTGACTAATCCTATGCGTGGTTACTGAATCTGCGGCTAGGCTGAGAGGATATCGGCTCTCACTTTAGAGCTCCCACATTCCCCTCTCCTGAGGGCTAATATCTACACTTCAGCACCCAAACGATAGGAACAAATTGAGGATTTTAGTCTGTCACTCTAAAATCTCCAATTCTACGCCCACAACAAAGTCTCCGCGGACACCCCGGGACACCCCCTTTTTCGGCCTCCAAATTGTTTCTTTTAAAGTTGTAGAAGAGTTTTCAAGGGTTGCCCAAGCGTCCCTTTAAAAATCGTCCACATTCAATGCATCTGTTGAGAGAACTGACGTGGTCACCGTCGACAGCCTCGATGGTGCCGTCGGCGGCCTTCTAAAATATTTAATTCTGGACTCTTGGGAAAAACCCACCGTCGGCGACATCGAGCCCGCCGTCGGTGTCCAAGATCAAATCTTCATATTTTTGTCCTTTTGCTCCAAATTTGCTCGTTTTTGCATCTTTTCACTCCAATGACCATAATTCATCATTCCTGCAACAAAACATCAAAAATACTTTTCTTTAAAGTGCAATATCATTAAAAACAGTATAAAAGAGGTATGAAAATCTCAACATATTTTCCTTTGGTCACTTGGTGATGTGATTAGCATCTCAGAGTCTTAGGCATGGTTGTGTCAGTTAGGTTTTGATTCAATTAAAGGATTTGAGTTGGATTTTGTAACAATGATTTCTTCATTTAAACTAAAGTGTGTTTTTATTTTCTCCATGCATTCTGAGTAGTTTTCTTTATGTTTCTTCTTAAAATGATAAGTATATCAGTTTTAGATGGAAGTTGTGGAGAGTATTGATCTTTAATGTTGGAAGAAGTTGTGATGATTTAAATCCATGCACTTCATTTACTTCTTGATTTGGCTATTTGCATATAGAGATGTTAAAATTTATTGTGAGAACTTGTAAGAACCGGGTTGGTATTGTCTCATTCAACAATTGGAAAGAATCATATGAGGTTGTATGAATGAGAATGTAGTTCATATGATTGAGTGCAAATAAATAGGGAAATATTCATTGATGGATATAAAGTTAGAGGACTTTAAAGTGACAGGTTAAAGCCCTTAACTTGCTTAATTGTTTTAGGTTCTGATACGAGAATGTTAACCCCCAGGTGGAAGGAATAAAAAAAACTCAGAGTGAGAGCTAATATCTTCCCTGCCTAACCGGTCTTCAGAACTTTTCAAACTTTAAATTAGCCAATTTAAATTAGCCCATCTCTAGTAAGGGTAAAGAATATTATT
>NW_018227308.1:206927-229429 GCF_001263595.1 Phalaenopsis equestris
TTTTGTTAAAATATCAAAAATACCAAAAATATTTAAATTTTGAGTTCCTACAAAAATCATTTTTAGTTTAAGTAATTATCTTTTTAAAAATAGAAAAACTTTCTAAAAAGTGCATATTACATAATCTTTCCTATGGGTTTGATATTTAGGTCTTAAAAAAAATCCTATATTACTTGATAATGATATGTATACTTCCGTAGTATCCCAATATAAATATACATAAATTAAAAAGTTAAATTCTTATTTTTCTTTAGGATCGAGTATTTGGTTTTGTTGATTTGGTTTTGTTGTTTGGTTTTGTTGCAAAATAAGAAAATATAAGTGAAAAATATCATCAGAACTATTGCTATACTGTGCGTAAGCATTGAGTATCCAAGGATCACCTACCAATATAAAGACATATAAATCACATGTTGGATGGAGGTCTGGGAGTAAGATCAGAGATATTCCTTCAACTTCGAGGACCCCTACATCTAGTGACCCTTCTCTTTGAGAGCTATTGGACCAGATGACGATCCAACAGGGATATATCTTTAGAATGGATCATAAAATGGAAAACATGGAGGACAAAAATGCTCACACTGATGATTTGATATTGAATATGGTGCTGCTTATGATGATGTTATGGTCAAATATATGAAGGGTGATCACTCAGTTAAGTTTCCTACTCACCCTGTCTTTACTCCATATCAGCAGCAGAATTTGAATGTGCAGGATGAAGAAGAAGACAATGATTGGTGATATGTTAGTTTGATGTTTCTTTTAGTTTATGTTTGATTATACTTTGTTATTTTGTTATTTTTTTGTTACATTGTTGAGACTGTTTGTTGTTAGATAGTGAGACTCTGTTTTATTTTAGATATTAAGTTGTGACATGTAGAATTGTAAAACTATTTGTTATTTGAAATTTAGTTTAGTTCTATTGTTAGTTGTTAGTATTTTGTTAAGTGTATTGTAATTAACTCTTTCTCAGTAGATTCTATATGTATTATGTGCTATTTAATGTTTCAAGACTTGTAGCTTTTCATATTAGCACCTGCAATATTTGAAAATTTAGTTTCAAAATCAGAACCTTCAATAGGTAAGTCGTTTCTTTATGTATTAAATGTTTTCTCTCACCCTTTGTTTTTTCAGTTCTTAATGCTAAATCTTTTAAAAAATTTTGTTTGGGGGGAAAGAAAAATTCCTTTTTAAAGAAAAAAACTTAATTTTATTTGTCCTCACTTAAAAATATTTTCAAAATTTTTAAATTTAACATGACCTTTGGTATGAGGGGATACCTTTTGATAACTATATTTATCTTTCTAAATATATAGTAAACTTAAGTAAAAATTTTCAATAATGAAGGTTAATTTTAAAGAGTAAGATAATTGGTATAAGAGAATAAAACTATGTTTTCTATTTTAAGTAAAGAATTTTATATTTTTGAGGTATTAAAAATCTTAAAGATTCATGTAAGAAGAAAAGAATTTAACTTTATGAAATTTTTAAGCTAAAATAAATTTATTAAGTGACGAAATGTGAAAAGTTTTTGACTTTAAGAAGAGGATAGTGAAGTTAAAAATCATTAAAGTTTATCATAATATAGTAATCCTCACATGAAAAAATAAAAGAAAAGAAAAGAAAAATGATTGGAAACAATCGTGAAAAGAAAATAAAAGAAAAAGATAATATGGGGAGAAGCTTGAGGAGATGCCTAATTAAAAATTTGCTTCTCTTGATTCAACTTAAAGAAGAAGGCTTAGCTTCATTTTCTAAACTTATATTTGAGTATTAATTTATTTAATAGTAAAATTTAATGAATTTCTTTTTCATATGAATACTCTAAGTGACTTTAATATGAGAATTTGCAATTTTTTTTGAAAGGAATAGAGAATAAAAATCTTGGACTTCATTACTGAGTATTATTATACCTTTGGAATTAATTGGAGTTGTTTTGAATTTTTTGTAAGTTATGCTATTGTATTTAGTTGACTAAAATATAGAAATGTTGAAGTTAAATTCCTTACCAAAGTCATGTTTTTAGTAGTAAAGAAGTTACTTGGGGACAAGTAACATGTATGTTTGGTAGATTTTGATACACCAAAAATATATGCATTTTTAGACCCTTATTTTATACTCGTCTCTGGTGATATTACACTTTAATGGAATGTATTTTTAATATTTTCTTGTAGGATGTTGAATTTTAGGACATGGAGCAAATAGGAAGCAAAAACGATGAAATTCGGAGCAAAGATAGAGAAGTTAACAATTTGTTCAACACCAATGGTGCCATTTGATAGAGAAGAGGGAATTAAATTACGGATCACTGGCGCCGGTGCCAGTGTCAGTTCGGACCCCATTTTTAGAAGATTCAGCAAATTTGGACGCTTTTTGAAGAGATTTTGGATGCACAGATTGGAGAACCGACTCTAGGCCTATTTGGGGCCAAAGTTGATCAGAAAATGTGTTCCTTTGCACCATTCCTCACCACCATTCATTCACTTATATACCATACACTTTTCCATCTCCATTTCACCTCCAATTTGGAGTCTATTAGGATTTTTTCTTTAAGAATTCAGAGTTTTTGTGTTGACATTAAGTGTGAATCTTTCTTTAAGAGTGTTGGAGGAGAAAAGTGGAGATTTCTTCTTCCCACATTTCCTAGGAAAGGCTACAAGGGATTTTCTTTGAGAAAGAGTTCAGATAATTATTTTTTGTTTATTATTATTGTATGAACTTTCTTTTATATATGAAATTTGTATTTTGTTGTATTTTTCTCATGAAGTCTGAGTAGTTTCCTTTATCTTTCTCCCTACTCTAAGATATGGTGAAATGAAGAGATAATATGGATGTGCCAATGTTAAAATATAAAATAAATTGTGATGATTTTTCAACTTCAAAATTAATTTACTTTTACATCTAGCCAATTGAATTATTAAAATTTGTTGTGAAACATATGATCTGGGAAATGGAGTATGAGTTCTACAATAGAGTAAGGATCATATTTGATTCCATGAAGGAGGATTTCATTCACGTAATTAAGTGCAAATAAATAGGGAAATGTATATTATTGGGTGTAGAATTAGAGATTTTAGGGTGGCAGACTAAAATCTTTAATTTGGTCTTACTGTTTAAGAACTAAAGTGAGAGTTAGCCTTCAAGTGAAGGAAAGTTGGAGCTCTGGAGTGGGAGCCAATATCCTCCTAGCCTAGCCACGGATTTAGGGACTAAACCAGAGATTAGCCAATGATATTCTATAACTCTGTATGAGGGTAGAGAATTAAAACTACTCCTATTTGGCATAATACAAATTAAAACTATTTATCTCATCTCATTTTACCAAAATCTTATTGTAGTGGGAAAAATGCTTTTTCACATAACAAAATCTTCATCACATAAACATGGTTTAATAGTTTAGTAGTCACGGTTTAAACTTTGCATTTCAGTTTTGCTAATAGTTAAATAATTTAGTTATGATAATATCTTACAAATTAGAAATTACTGATATTAATTTCGTTTGATTTCTGTGAATTTCCTAGTTAATTTATCATTTCAAATTTAAACCTTCCCCGTGGGATCGATATTTGGGGCTTAAATAGAAAGTTACTTATCACTTGATAATGATACGCATACTTATGTAGAATCAGAACATTAATTGCTTGAAATTCTTATCTAAAAAAGATTGCATCAAGCTTTTGGCACCGTTGCAGAGCGGAGTCAACTTTATATATTTTACTTATATATTTTACACAACTATATATTTTACACAACTATATTACATTTCACATTAGGATCAGGTTCCATAGTGTTCGGGGAATGACCCCGAACTGTTTTAAGGATCTCTTGAAACATTTTGAGTTCATTTTGCGCATGTAATATCATTCCATTAGTCATCCAAGGCCAAGTTAAAAAGGCTACCTTGTTACTCAGTGTACTTTGACATTTAAATTATCTCATGGACAGGGTATTCAATTAATCGGTTGACATTTCATTTATAAGTTATGTAGGCGAATGCCCCTAAGGCAAGTTTAAGTAATTAACGATTTTGTACGCACCACTAGATTTGGGCTCATAGTGTTTAGAGATGTTATGATCAATCATGTTGTTCTAAATCCCATCAATTAAGTTTAAAGATCAAGCCTAGATCACTATCAAACCCTTAATAATATCATTGGGAAAATGTGAAATTATTAAAATTTTAATTTAAGTGGTGCATATACTTATTGAAGTATCACATTATCATCAATTACGGACTTAAAATAAGTGAAGTATCATTCTCCAAACTTAAGCCCATCATTCAAAATCATTTGAATATGATTAACTTCCACATCCTGATAATTTAGAAAATTATAATTTTATTCTTATTATAGGAATGGTGACAAATTTGTTTCTACCTTTTAACCTATTATGTTTCAATCATTTAAAAGTGCTCATTAAGGTTAAAATTACCCAATTTTCCTGTTGGTTGATCCTAAATTTAGATTAAGGCACATGAATAAAAATTGACCATTTTGCCCTTAAGGCTCCCCACTTATATCTCATTAAGCATACTTCAAATGACCTTGAAAATTTAGAGTACCATATCCATGAGTCAATTAAATCTTCACGAGAGAGAATATGGTTTTTCAAAATTTGATTTAATTTAAATAATTATCTTAACTTAAAAATAGGTTTTTTAATATTAATTTATTTAATAAATGAAAATAAGATTTTTTTGTTTATGGGAAAAGTATTAGAGGTTCACTTGGGTCAAAGAAATACTTAGGCAAAATTCCATGATTTTTGAAACTAAATTTTAATTTAATTTTATAATTATTTATTATTTTCTTAGTAATTTAATTAAATGAAAACTATGTTTTAATTATAAAATTATTTTTTATATAATTATTAAACTCCCACTGTCTAGAGAACTCAGTGAAACAAATTTTATATTTTTATGATTTTTAATTTATTTATTATAACTATTTTAATGAAAAATAGGAAAAATAAATTTAGGCCTTTAAAAATTTACTTTTAACTTAGAAAAATTGAGAAAAATATTTTAATGAGTCCCAAGTAATCAGGAAACCATTATGCATCTTTCGAAACACTTTTGTGTTTTGGGAGTTTTTAAAAAAAATTTTAATTATTTTTAATTTAAAATATAGTTATAAAATGAAGTATTTTCTCCAAGATAAATTTTATTTATTTTAAGTGGACTTGATCATAAGGGACTTAGAAAACCACTTTTCGTATTTTTCCTAAGTGTATTTAATTTAATATAATTATTTTTATACAAAAATATAAATTTTCTCATAAAATTAACTTTCTTGCAAAAACTAAATAAAAAATATTTTAAGCTTTTATAGTAAGTCAAAATGATTTTTCTACACAATGTGGAATTAATTTTATTCATTTTTTTAATAATATTTAATTTAAATAAATTAATATAATTTATAAACATTTATTCAACTATAGAAATACATAAAATTATTCAAACCATCATGACATTTTTCCTAAGTTTCTCTCACTACAAGAAACCCACTAAAAATAATCTCATAATTTTCCAAGTGATGTTTTAATTTATATAATTATATTAAGACAAAATAGCCATCCAGGCTTAAAAATTTGGGTTACAAACAAAAGGATGTTCTCTAACCTTGAAAAAATTTGAGAACATCTCCTTTGTCATGAGTAACAAGCCCTAAAAATCTTAATCTATGGTGAGCAATATTTAATCAAAATAAATTAAAATTCTACAAAGAGTATTGAATTAATTAAAAATCAAAGAGTCAACAATTTTTTTTTTATTTTTGGTCCACATTATTCTCCTCTCTTCATTGAACAAGTGGGTATTTTTAACTTGTTTTTATGATTTTTCTATTCAAATTTATGATTTTTCAAATTTATAGCATTGGACTAATTCATAAAATGACTATTTCTTACTTATCCAGCTCAGTGCCAACGCATCATAGGGCGAGTCAAACTTTACAGGCGGCGCTCTGTTATTCGACACCGCCAGACACCTTAGCGCCTTGTCAGCCCGCGGTTTTCTTCCATCCATCCGTCCGGAGTGATCACAACCATCCATTGAATAAAAGCTAAAACGGACAGCATCCGTTCATTATCCCCGATCTCGCTAACCTGAGAGTCGTTAAACTTAGAACACTAAGACCTCTCTCGATGCTCAAAAAAATCACATGGAGTTTGTTCCTACACCTTCATCTACTGAAGGCAAACACATTCATATGGTTACAATGCTATGTAGTATAGTTTATAAGCATGGAGAATCAAGTTAAGCTCAGTTTGAGGAGAGAGTTTCATACCTTTTTTTTAGATGGGACACCTCAATCTAATAGTTTAAGAAGCTTCAAATGAGTCTAAAGAACCTTCAGATGAACTCCTACGCTGTGGTGAAATATCTAGGTATGATTTCAACCAAGGCCAATTTCAGGTGTTGGTCTAGAGCTAGGTTATAGAATTTCTTTGATGGGGCTTTTGTTGGGGATCAACTCCTCTCACACTTGGGATGGTGTTTGCACAATTAATTGAACTTTGGTGACTGTGGAGGCATGGAGAAATTTTTCCTTATTTCGATTGAGAATTTAGTGGAGAAATTAGCTCTAGACAGTGGGAGTTTAGGTTGGAGAACAGTTTGATTGGACTTAGGAAAGTTGGGAGAAGATCTGGTGAGATTTTAGCAGAGTTTCCCCTAGGTTTTTAGTACTCTCCCCTTTGGCAAAGATTATAGCCATGGCCACCAGGCTGAGCTAAAGGGTGGCTGGTGCATACAATGGCTTGCAGAGGTGGTGGGATAAAAAGCACCAATGGACAACAGAACTTAGCCAACTTAAAGAAGTTTAATTTTTGGTTTTGGCCACTTGGGGTTCTCTTGTGCTGGGTGTTTCTGATGGCTAAGGTAGTGGTCGGTCAGGGTTAATTCACTTATGGGCTTAGGGAGGCCAGGGGTTGGTTAACGATCGTTAACTCCTTGTGGTAAATAATGATGACCAAGATATTTAATTTTAGACCAAAAATGGGATGAAATCCGCTAAATCAAGGGACCATTAAACCATAGCTCTTGTAGGGTGGGCTATGTGGATCTAGTCCGGTCACTAGAGTCCAAATGATGGTTGTGAATGTGAGTCAATTAGGCTTGGATTTGGTTTCAATCAATCTTATGCTTGATGAATTTAAGTTTATAATTGAAATTTTGCTAGATTGGGATCAAATTGATGGATATTTGGCTTGAATTAGGGTAATTAGGCCTTTAAGGGAAATTTGGGGGTTTTTGTCAAAATATGTCAAATTTGTCAAATTGAGCTCAATGGAGTGGTCCAAATTGATTTGGGGATAATTGAAATTATTTTTAAGGTTTTGGGACAATTTGGATCATCGAGGGTATTTTGGTAATTTTGGCAAAATGAAGGGTATTTTTGTAATTTTGATAATTTTGGGGGAGTTTTGGGTACTTTGGGCGGTTTCAAATGGTTTGGGATGGTTTTTGGACAAATATGGTATTTATGGCTAATTTTAGGAATTTTGGGGTTTCAAGGGTATTTGGAAATTTTAGTAAATTTGGGGGCAAAAGCCTAAGTTGGGTATTTTAGTAAAATTGTGGTGTCAATCACCCTACTTGAGCCATGGACCAACATAATTCCCTACCTTGGGTCCTCCATCTACTGGTCCTAGTTAAACCCTAGCCTAGAGCTAAAGGGTTTAGGGAACCATCTACAAGAGTCTCCTAAAGGGTTATCATATCAAAGTTAAGCATGTTTGGGTTTAGGATAGTGACATATCAAAGTTAAGCATGTTTGGGTTTAGGATAGTGAGTGGATGTGTACTGTGCAAGTGTGTGTGAGACCAACCAAGACCACATCACCAGAAAGCTAACCCTAAGGCCAAAGATTCCTATGGAAACTCCCCTCGAGTTCCCCCATATTGACCCCACCTACTATGTGCTATAGGTGAGGACCAATATATGGAACTTCAGGTTGAGTAAAGAAGACTTTAGAATTTCTGGTGATGTTATTTAGGTACTGACAGTGAAATCAGAATTAAAATTTGGAGAATGGGAATCAGAATTTAGGTACTGACAGTGAAATCAGAATTAAAATTTGGGTATCAATCCCAGAATGATAATCATATGCCATACTCCATTCAAGGTGTTCTTAAAGCCGATCTCAAAAGATGAGAATAGGATGTCATACTTCATTTAGCGTGGTCTTATACCTATCTCAAAGAAATTGGGTAGAGAATTGGATGTCATGCTCCATTTAAGTTGGTCTTAAAATCGATCTCGACAGATGAGAATAGGACACCATACTCCATTTAAGGTGGTCTTAAATCCGATCTCAAAAGGAAAAAAATGATGCCATACCCTATTTAAGGTGGTCTTAAACCATTCTCAAGGAAATTGGTAGAGAATCTGATGTCATAGTCCATTTAAGGTGGTCTTAAAATTGATCTCAAAAGATGAAAATAGGATGCCACATCACATTTAGGGTGGTCATAAACCAATCTCAAAAAATTGGGTAGAGAATCAGATACCATACACCTTTTAAGGTCATCATAAAACTGATCTCAAAAGATGAGAATATGATACCATACCCCATTAATGGTGGTCTTAAACCTATCTCAAGGAAACGTGGTAGAGAATTGGATGCCATAATACATTTAAGGTGGCCATAAAACTGATCTCAAAAGGTGAGAATAACATGACATACCCCATTTAAGGTGGTCTTAAACCTATCTTGAGGAAATTGGCAGAGAATCGGATGCCATACTCCATATAAGGTGGTCTTAGACCAATCTCAAGGAAATTGATAGAGAATCAGATGTCATACTAAATTTATGGTGGTCTTAAACCGATGTCAAAAGATGAGAATAGGATGCATACTCCATTTAAGGTGGCCTTAAACCTATCTCGAGAAAATTGTTAAAGAATCAGATGCCATACTCCATTTAAAGTGGTCATAAAACTGATCTCAAAAGATGACAATATGATATGATACTCTATTTAAGCTGGCCTTAAACCTATGTCGAGCAAATTGATAGAGAATTGGTCGCCATACTCCATTTATGGTGGTCTTAAAACTTATCTCAAAAGATCAGAATAAGACACTATACTACATTTAAGGTAGTCTTAAACCTATCTCGAATAAATTAGGTAGAGAATCAGATATCGTACTCCATTTAAGGTGGTCTTAAAATCAATCTCAAAAGACTAGAATAATATACCATACCCTATTTAAGGTGGTCTTAAACCTATCTTAAAGAAATTGGTAGATAATCAAATTCCATACTCTATTTAAGGTGGTCTTAAAACCAATCTCAAAAGATGAGAATAGGCTATCATACTCCAATTAAGGTGTTCTTTGATACACCTAAAATATATAGTATTTTTATACACTTTCTTATATTTGTATTTGATATCTTGTTCTTTAATGAAAGTTATTTGTGTGGTTTTCTTTCAGGTATAATCAAATGGATGAAAAATTCAAAAAGGATTGAAAAAGGGCCAAATTTGGAGAAAAAATGAAGAAAGTTACAAATATGAACTAGTGCACCTAAGCGCCAGAGCCTGACGACTAAGAGTTAGGTACCCCATGCTTAAGCACCAGAACTAGTTATTTGATGATTCATTAAATTTAGACAAATTTTTGTAGACGTGATTGAAGCAACCCTTGATAAAAATGGGAAATATCTCATGGACATGAAAATTCATTCAATTGGCTTTTGAGGAGGAAAATTCTAGAAGATTCATTGAACGGAGACACCTTTTTGAAGAGACACCAAGGCACCCCTTGGATTTTTATAAGAAAATACTTAGATTATCCAATAGAAGAGGCTAACCACCCATCGGATTTTATAGCCATCATCTATCCAAGTAACCACCACTGCTGCTACCCACATTCTTTTAATTTTGATTGTTAGTCTGTATTATGAGTGAAGGAAGAGAATTCAAAGGAACTTCAAGGCATTTTGTGGTGAGGATTTAAGATAAGTGTTTATGTTTGTGAGTAAACTTAATTTTAATCAAGATTTCTTATTTGTGTGCATGATTTCTACTTTTAAACGCATGTGTAGTTGTGTTTTCTCCATGGATTTTTAGTAGTTTTCTTTATCTTTTTCATTAAAAATATAAGTGAGTATGTTTTTATATCTGTTTCATTAAAATGATAGGATGTTGCGTGAAGTATTAGAACTTAATGTAAGAGGATGTTGTGATGATTTGAAAGTTTGCACTTCATTTACTTCTTGATTTTGCTAATTAAGATGTTAATACCTGTTGTGAGAACATGTTAGATCTGAGATGGTATTGTATCAATCAACAAATGGTTAGAATCACATAATGATTACATGAATGAGAGTGTATTTCATGGGGTTGAGTGCAAATAAATAAGGAAATAAACTTTTCAAGGGTGTAGAGTTAGAGTACTTTAGAGTGACATGTAAAGCCCCCAATTTGATTTCTAGTTTTAGGTTTTGATATGAGATGTTGGCCCCCAGGTGGAGAGAGAAGAGGGAACTCTAGAGTGAGAGCTAGTATTTTCCCTACTTAACCCTACTTCAAGACTATTCAAACTATAGATTAGTCAATTTTCTTTATAGCATCTCTAGTATGGGTGCAAAATATAATTACTCCTATTTGGCACAACACATTTAGCATGCTTCTACAACATAATTTTTATACTTATTACTGGTTCATGATAAGAAAAAAATGTAATTTATTTAAAGTACTTTTCAGTAGCCTTCATCTTGAAAATATTTTGGTTAAGTAAATTAGTTTCTTACTTTATTTTCATAAATCCAAAAATTACAAAAAGAATTGAATTTTCATTCCTATTATAGTATGTTAAGTTTAATTAAGAATATTTTGCGAAGTAGATTTTTGTAATGTAAAGTTTCTAAATTTCTAAAGTGCATATTGTTATTCTCCCAGTGGGATTGATATTCATGGCTTAATCAAAAAGTCCTATATTACTTGTTAACGATACGTATACTTGCATAGTACCCCATATTTAAATACTATAATTGTATTCTTATTTGTTTCATAGTGGAAAGCTTACGTAGATTTTGCTTTGGATCAAGATTTTGACTTGTTGCAAATTAAGAAAAACTATTAAAGAAATTAAGCATATAGTCACACACATAACATTTTACATCTATATAGAAAGTCGAGATCAAGTTTTTGGCGCTGTTGTCGGGGAGTTAAATTACAAAAAATTGCAAAATTTTCAAAAGACTTTTTAAAAAGCCAAAACTTCTATTTTTAAAAAGTCTTATTTAAACTTTAAGATTTAGTATAGGAATATTGTAGAGTTTTTTTTATATATTAAGTTCCTTTTTTTGTGTTCTTATTTTATTTTGATTTATATGTATTTTATATTAATTTATAAATAGTTCAGGTTTCACATGACTTGTGTCTTACGATTCTGAATTAGAAAGAACTATTAGAAAAATTAACAAATTAAAAATTACTCAAAAATTTCAAGAAATGGTAAATCAAAATAATCAAAATTTTGAAGAATTTATACCTTTAAGAGATTATGTGAACCTTATGGTAGACGAACTTTGTTGCAGTACTCAAAAACCCCTTGCAGTGACTAATTAATTTGAACTTAAACCTACTATTGTCCAAATTTTCATCTTGCCAATTTTCTAGAATTGTGTGCTACATTTAAATAAGTTGGTGTATCAGATGATGCTATTAAACATAGATTATTTCCTTTCTAACTGATGGATGAAGCTAAAATATGGTTACATTCATTATCACTTCGATCTATGAGAACTTGGAGTGATTTAGCGCAGAAATTCCTTGTCAAATAATTTTCATCATTAAAAACTACAAAGCTTAGAAATGCTATTATAACTTTTTGTCAGTTTGAAGGGGAATCTAATGATGGAGCATGGAAAAAATTTAGAGAACTCTTAAAAAAGTGTCCAAACCATGCTATACTAGTTTGGTTAATAATTCAAATGTTTTATAATGGATTAGATGGATCTCTTAGATATATCATCGATGCCGCTGCTGGTGGTTCATTGATCTCAAAACCATTTCATGATGCTTATGCTTTAATAAAGGAAATGGCTACAAATAATTTTCAATGGCCTTCTGAAAGGGTAAATCTTAAGAAAGTGGCCAATATTAATTAAACTGAAGCTTTTCCATGTTAGCAAATCAAGTTGCGGCAATTTCAAGGAAGTTAGACCAATTTGGAATGAATTTTTTTATCCCAATTTCCATGATTGAAGAGAATTCATTAGGCCAAATGGTAGATTCTAAACCATCATTAGAGACTTTGAATGCCATAAATAACAAGTAGAATAATAACCCATATTCAAATTACTATTGCCCAGGTTGGAAGAACCATCCTAACTTTAACTGGAATGGTACTTCGAGTGGTAGTAATCAGGAATGGGGGAACAATCAAGTAAACCCATTAGGAAATTGGAATAACCAAGCGAAATTGGAAGAACCAAAAAAGGACGCTCCAAAAGATTTATACAGACCTATTTCTCTACTTAAAGTTGATTTTAAAAAACCAACACCTCCATTTCTTAGAGGCTCCGACAACAATAGTTGGATAAGAAATTTTCAAAACTCTTGGAAATCTTTAAGAAGCTTACAATTAATATTTCATTAGTTGAAGCTCCAGAGCAAATTCCAAGCTATGTAAAGTTTATGAAGGATATTATTAACATGTAAAGGAATTTTGAAGATAATAAGACTGTTGCACTTAGTGAGGAGTGCAGTGTTATAATTCAGAAACAGCTTCCTGAAAAGCTTGAAGATCTTGGTAGCTTTACAATTCCATGTGCAATATGAGACAAATTTTATGGGAAAGCTTTATGTGATTTAGGAGTTAGCATCAACCTTATGTCGTTATCAATATTTAAAAGATTGGGATTAAGAGAAATATCCCCTATTACTATAACTTTACAGCTAGTAGATCGTTCAATAGCATATCCTAAATAAGTTATAGAAGATGTCCTAGTGAAAGTGGATCAATTTATCTTTCCTGTGATTTAATTGTGCTAGATATGGGAAAGATAAAGAGATACCTATCATTTTGGGGAGACCTTTTCTAGTCACTGGAAGAGCAATGATAGATGTGTAGAAATGAGAATTAACTATGTGCTTCAATGATTAAACAATTACATTTTATATTTTCAAATGAATGAAATACTGAAGAAAGGTAAAGATGATGAATGCTATAGAATAGTTGTGATAAGATATTTAAGGAAATGTCATTTCAAAGCAACTTATGAAAAAAAATATGAATTTAATGAGTTGAAAAATGAACAAGAAAAGGAATTAGATCAATATGAAGATTTCTATAAGGAAGATCCAAATTATGTTTAAGAAAGTTTTAATGTTTTGGACACGACAGAAAAAGATACATCTTTTTGTCCATAAATTAAAACTCTTATGTGCTTGAATTGAAGTTGCTTCCTGAACATTTGAAGTATGCCTTTTTAGGTGATTCTTCAACATTAACATTACCTTTTATAATTGCCTTTTATAATTTCCTTAAAATAACTCCATAACAAGAAGAGAGTTTGATGAATTAAAGAGTCATGAGAAAGCCCGTGGATGGACAATTTCTGATATAAAAGGAATCAGTCCTTCAATTTGTATGCATATAATTCATATGGAAGATAACTACAAGCCTAGGGTTGATCCTCAAAGTAGATTGAATTCTATTATGAAAGAAGTTGTTAGGAAAGAAATTCTAAAGTGGTTGGATGTTGGAATTATCTATCATATTTCAGATAATGTATGGATTAGTCCAATTCACTACGTTTTTAAGAAAGAAGGAATGACTGTGACTTTGAATGAACATAATGAGTTAATACCAATAAGACAAGTCATGTGATAGTGAATATACATTGATTACAGAAAATTAAATCTCGCCACTAAGAATGATCATTTTCTACTACCCTTTCTAGATGAAATGTTGGATAAAGTAGGGGGGCATGAGTACTCTTATTTTTTCAGTGGATATACTGGTTATCACCAAATACAAATAGCTCTTGAGGATCAAGGGAAAACTATTTTTACCAGTCCTTATGGTACATTTGCTTTTATAAGAATGTCCTTTGATTTATGTAACACACCTACTACATTTCAAAGATGCATGATGGTTATTTTTTTGATTTAATTGAAAAAGGGATTGAAATTTTTATAAATTATTTTTAAGTCTTTGGAACTTCATTTGAATCATGTTTAGAACAATTATCAAAAGTTATTAAGCACTATGAAGAAATAAATTTAGTCCTTAATTGGGAAAAATGCTAATTTTTGGGAGCAGGAGGAATTTTTTTGGGACATCATATATCAGAAAATGGTATGAAAGTAGATCCTATAAAAATTTAACTGATTGCTAATTTATCTCACCAAATAAATGTGAGGCAAATTAGGAGTTTTTTATAACATGCTTGATTCTACAGGCGATATATTAAAGAATTTTCAAAAATTGCTAAGCCTCTATACCATTTGCTTGAAATGGATGTAATTCTTAATTTTGATAAAGAGTGGCTAAAAGCATTTGAGCTATTAAAAGAAAAATTGGTCACTGCACCAAGTATTGTTTCACTAGATTGGGAAAAACCTTTTGAATTAATTAGATCCAAGTGACTATGCTATTAGAGTTGTGTTAGGATAAAAGCATGATATGATTTTCAAAGTTATTTACTATGCTAGTAGAACTTTAAATGAAGCTCAAATTAATTATACCACAACTGAAAAAGAGTTATAAGCAATAGTTTATGCTTTTAATAAATTTTGGTCATACTTAATTGGAGCAAAATGTTTTGTGCATACAGATCATTCTGCTATTAAATATTTAATGAAAAAGAAGAATGCAAAATTAATATTAATATGATGGATTTTTCTTATGCAAGAATTTGACCAAGAGACAGTAGATAGGAAGCAAGTTGAGAATCAAATTGTTGATCATCTATCCAGGCTTGAATTAGAAAAATAACTTAGTTTTGAAAAAAAAATTAATGAACATTTTTCAGATGAGGAATTGTTCAGTATTAATGAGTGGGTGTTCCAAGGTATTCTGACATTATGAACTTTATTGTTAGTGATATTATACCTTATGGTCTGACATACCAATATAAGAGGAAATTCTTATCTGAAACAAAGAATTATTTTTGGGATGACCTATTTTTATATAAATAAGGAAAGGATCTAATTATTCAAAGATGTGTGCCTTTAGAAGATACTTATAAAATTATCCAAAAATGTCATAATTTTTATTTTAGGGGAAATTTAGGTGTTGATAAAAAAACAAACCAAATTTTACCTTCTGGATTTTATTGGCCTACAATCTTTAGAGATGCCAATGCTTATATCAAAACTTGTGACCGATGTCAACGAGTAAGCAATATTTCTAGGAGGAATGAGATGCCCCTCAATTATGTGTTAGAATTTGATATATTTGATGTTTGGGGATTTGATTTCATGGGACCATTTATACCATCTTTTGGAAATCTATATATAATAGTAGACTATCTTTCCAAATGGATAGAAGTTGTTGCTTTACCTCGATGTGATGTTGAAAGTGTTGCAAATTTTTTTAGAATGAATATATTTTGTAGATTTGTGATGCCAAGAATATTCATAACTGACGGGGGAAGTCATTTCAGAAATGAAATATTGGAGAAGTTATTAAGAAAATATTATATAAACCATAGAATTGCTACTGCTTATCATTCTCAGACAAGGGGTTTGGCTGAATTATCCAATCGTAAAATGGAAAGAATATTGGAAATATTTGTAAATCCAACCAAAATGGATTGGTTAGTCAAACTTGATATTGCTTTGTCGGCTTGTAGGACTGCATACAGAACTCCAATATGAATGTCCCCATACTGACTAATAATTGGGAAAGCGTATCACTTGCTAGTTGAACTTGAGCATAAAGCATATTGGGCTATTAAATAATTTAATTACAATTTAAAGGATGCTAGTGAGAAAAGGTTATTCCAATTAAATGAGCTTGAAGAGATACTGAATGAATCTTATAAAAGTGCTAAGGTTTATAAAGATAAGAAGAAGATGTTGCATGATCAAAGGATTCTAACTAAAAATTTTCAGCCAGGGCAATAAGTTTTTCTTTACAATGCAAGATTAAGATTATTTTCAGAAAAACTAAAGTTAAGATGGAAGGGCCCATTTATTGTGATGAAATTTTATCCCTATGGAGATGTGGATATCAAGGATTTCCTAGCCATAGGAAAAGCAATGATAGATGTGCAGAAAGGGGAATTAACAATGCACGTGAATGATCAAACTGTTACTTTTAACATTTCAAAATTAATGAAATACCCTGCAATAGGTAAAGATGATGACTGCTATAGAATGGATGTTATAAGATATTTGAGCAAATGTCATTTCAAGACTATTTATGAAGAATAATATGTAGAAAAATATTTGGAAAAGGAGAAAGAAGATAAATTAGATCAATGTGTAAACCTTTTTAAGGAAGACTCAAGTTATGTGCAAGAATGTTTTTAATATTTGGACATGATAGACAAATATAGATCAATTTGTCCATCTATTGAAAAATCTCCAGAACTTGAGTTGAAATTACTTCTTGAACATTTAAAATATGTCTTTTTAGGAGATTCTTCTACTTTAACTGTTATAATTTCCTCAAAGTTAATAAAGGAAGAGGAAGAAAAGCTGATGAAAACTCTAAAAAATTTTAAGAAAGCCTTTGGATGGACAATTGTTGATATTAAAGGAATCAGTCCTTCAATTTGTCTGTATAGAATTAATTTGGAAGAAAACTGCAAATCTAGGGCTCATTCACAAAGGAGATTAAATCCTGTTATGAAAGAAGTTGTTAATAAAGAAATTTTAAAGTGGTTAGATGCTGGATTTATCTACCCTAGTTCAGATAGTGCATGCATTAGTCCAATTCACTGTGTTCCTAAGAAAGGAGGAGTAACTGTAATTGTGAGAGCATAATGATTTAATACCTACTAGACAAGTTACAGGGTGACAAATATCCATTGATTATAGAAAATTAAATCTTGCCACTAGGAAAGATCATTTTCCACTACCCTTTCTAGATCAAATGCTGGATAGACTAGCTGGGCATAAATACTTTTGTTTTTGGGATGGTTATCACCAAATTAAAATATCTCCTGAGGAACAAGAAAAAACAACATTTACCAATCCTTATGTTACTTTTGCTTTCAGAAGAATGCCCTTTGGTTTATGTATTGCCAGTGCTACATTTCAAGGATGTATGATGGCAATCTTTTGTGATTTAATTGTAAAAGGGATTGAAGTCTTTAGGGATGACTTGTCAGTGCTTTGAACTTCATTTGACTCATGTTTAGAACATTTATCTAAAGTTCTTAAGCGTTGTGAAGATACAAATTTAGTCTGTAATTGGGAAAAATGCCAATTTATGGTAGCAGATGGAATTGTATTAGATCATCAAATTTTAGTGAATGCCGTAAAGGCTTTGTAACCTTAGAATCCTCTGTAGAATACAACATGTCCTAAAAGACTCCTAATTTCCCTTACATTTGTTGGATAAGGTAAATTAGCAATCACTTGAATTTTAGCAGGATCTGCTTCCATACCATTTTCTGATATTTGATCTGAAGGCTTTCTTAAAATGAATAGCATAGTAAATAACATAACATAGTGATTATTTAATAGCATAGTAAATAACATTAAAAATTTTATCATATATTTGTCCTAAAACAGTTCTAATAGAATAATCACTTGCGTCACATATAAGTTCAAAAGGTTTTTACCAATTTGATGAAACTATAACTGGTGTAGTGATTTAATTTTCTTTTAATAATTTAAAAGCTTTTAGGCATTCTTCATTAAAATTGAAAATTACATCTTTCTCCAGTAAATGGCATTTCAGAAATGCCATTATGGAGAAGTTATTAATGAAATATCATATAAATCATAGGATTGCTACTGCTTATCATCCTCAGACAAGTAGTTTGGCTGAATTATCCAATCGAGAAATTAAAAGAATTATGGAAAAATCTATGAATCCAACAAAAATTGATTGGTCAGTCAAACTTGACTATGCTTTGTGGGCTTATAGGACTACATATAGAACCCTTATTAGAATGTCCCTATATAGGCTAATATTTGGGAAAGTTTGTCACTTACCACTTGAACTTGAGCATAAAGCATATTGGGCCATTAAAGAGTTCAATTATAATTTCAATTATGCTGGTGTGAAAGTATTGTTACAATTAAATGAGCTTGAAGAGATAAAGAATGAATCTTATGAGGGTGTTAAGATTTATAAAGAAAAGATGAGAATGTGGCATGATCGAAAGATTCTTTAAAAAAATTTCTAGCAAGGGAAACAAGTTTTGCCATATAATGCAATGTTAAGATTATTTTTAGGCAAACTTTTGTCCTGGTGGATGGACTCATTTATTGTGATAAAAGTTTATCCTTACGGAGTTGTAGATATTAAAGATCCTAATTATGAGAAAATTTTTAAAGTGAATGGGCATAGACAAAAACTTTTTTTTTATAGGAGATCAGTATAAATATAATGATGGAATGATGTTGTGTCAACCATAATGAGCACTGATTACGTCGGCTGAAGACGTAAAACCAAGCGCTTTGTGAGAAGCAACCCATAGTTATCAGTGTGTTTTTGCTTTGATTGTTGTCTTGATTATGATTAAGTAATTTGGGTAGTATTTTTGAATTTATTATGTGCTAGTAATGATTTTTAGACATTATTTAGTAACCTAGACATGTTAGAATAAGAATTTGGACGTTAAGTTGACTGGTGAAAAATTGAGCACTGGTGCTTAAGTGCCAATATTTGGTGCTTAAGCAACTTAAGCACAGCAGATTAATCACATGTCCAAATTTTGATTTCTAGAAGGTGTAACTGTAATTTAATCCTAGAAGTTATGAGGGGGAATTAGGCCTATAAATAGAAAAGGTTTGTGAAGGAATTTCACCCAGAATTATTTTTTATCCCTAAAAGTCTAAGAAAGAGAGAGATTTAGAGAAAATGTGTTCATGTTTTAAGTCTAGGGGTGGTTTACTTAGGCTAATAGTGAATTTTACTTAAAATTAAAAATTTCAAAAATTGTGCACTGGTGCCTAAGAGGCCACATCTTGCGCTTAAGCGTGCGCCATCCCGAGAGGAAGGAGCCTAAGCTCCACTTACTCGCTCTTAAGCGTAAGTTCACGAAAATCAATTTGTGAATAGTTAAAAGTGAATTTTAAGTTTGATAATATCATTTTCGACACCTCCTATCATCTTCCCCAACTCAAAGTCGCGATTTTCAAGGCTAGGGCAAGTGGAATTTGAAGATTTCTTTGTGGAATTGAGTGAGATTTGCTAAATCCAAGTTCCTTAAGGTAAGGGCTTTACTTCTATGAAAAAGTTTTAGATTTTCACCATATATTTTAAGCACATTTGTAAGATTTAATAAATTTACTATTCATGGAGAAAAGTGAAAAAAAATCTATGGAAATTTCTTTGGAAGTTTAGTTAGTGCTTTTCAAAGTTTAGATTAGTGATTGAAACTTTGATTGAAACTTGATTTTTAAATGATTTTTAAAGTTATTTTTGGAATTTATCAAATTTGTAGAATGACACTAAGAATGAAAAGAAGTAGAGGAAGGTGCCCATTTGATTTGAGCAACTTTGTCAGTTCAAAAGCTCAGGATCAATATAGTGACGCTCTACAGTCACGAAAATTGATTCAGGAGCAATGATTCACGAGTCTAGGTTAAGAGGTAGAAGACGTGATAGTCCACTGACAGTGGGAGCAGTTCTGTTGTTTGTCTACCATCACAGTTCTTTCTGTTGTGAGGGAGTTTTATTCAAATCTCCTAGAGGCTGAAGAGGATCGAGTTATGGTTAGAGAGAAGTTGGCACCTTTTACTCCAGAGGTATTCAACTTATTTTACCATTTACCACCTAAGACTTTATATTTTTATGCGAATTATAGTCCTAGTGAAGCAGAGTTCGATGAGATTATTTCATCTTTGACTACTAGGAGAGGACTTTGGAAGATTACCAATGAGAGAAGAGTAAATTTTCTAACTTCAAAGTTATGTGCACCTTCTAAAGCCTAACACTATTTCATTTTTGCTCGTCTGCTTTCGACCAATCATCTCAGTGAAGTAACTAGAGAGAGAAACGTCAAATTATTTTATTTAAAAGGGAAAGCCCATCAATATAAGGGCTTTGATCTATCACACTATCATCGGTTCAGTTGTTGCTGCTACTACTATAGGTAGGGATTTGCTTCCTTGATATTTTTATTATGCGAGCAGGCTACATTGATGTATGATAGTTGGGAGGAAGTTCTGTTACCTCTAAAGCCCATCACAAAGGTTAATGTAAAGACTAATTCTGATCATTCAATTTTTTGCTAGAGAGGAGGATTTTCCAGAAGTTATGGATTAGAGACGTCTGCTGCATCTTCATCATGACCATCTACTTCTCGTGCTTCTACATCTATAGGTGATACCAAGACTCAAGATGAGTTATTGCAGAAAATGATGGACACTATCAATTTTACCACTGATAAAATACAAAATTTAAAGCATTTTACATATCATACTAATAGTAATAGTAGAAAGAAGAGTGATTATGAAGAGAAATTCCACTCATCTTTGGAAAGCCTGATTAGAGGTGAACCAGGAGTGTAATTTCCTCCACATCCTCGATATCCTGATTATGAACTTATAAAAAATGGTAGAGTGGTGATTCTGAGGATCAAGAGTAGAGCTGAGAGATTCATTTTATGGTTGTAATATGATGTGAACTATGTGGTTTGAGCTTGCTACATTTTCATTTGTGTGTTGTTTTCATTTGTGTGTTGTTTTGGTGTGTTGTTTTGGGACTACATTTTATATTCTGTTTTGAATTTTTAAGTTCTGTTATTGTTGTGATTGTTGTGTTAGATAGTATTTCATTTTATTTTTAAATTTTAAGGTAGTAGCTATTGTTTTGTGTTTTGTGTTGTGATTTAGTTAGTTCAAAAATTTACATAATTTCATATTTGTTATAATGTAGAAATTCTTGCTAGCTTAGATCTTAAACTTGAAATTCAAAAACTACTGCCCTGTATTTTTCTTTTATCATGTTAGTGTATTGTTTACTTTTATACCACTATTTAGAAGTCCACTGAATCTCTACATGTTAAAATAAAATGAAAATATAGAAAATTTGATCAAAAAATAATTTTACTCCTATCTTTAGTTTTATACTTGTATAATTAGGATGTTAAAATTCCTATTAGCATGTTATTTTAATTTTCATTCCCTTCCTATATAATTATATGACGCTAAATTGTTTAATCTGTTAAAAATTTAAGTTTGGGGGGATGAAAAACATTTTCAAAACTGGAATTTTATTTAGTAAATTAATTATGTATATGAAGTTATATTAGGGAAGTAAAAATTGATTTTAGAAATGAGTAAGAAAATTTAGTTGAAATGAAATGAGTAAGAAAATTTAGTTAAAATTTATAGTAATGAAGAAAAAACTTAGTTAAAAATTTTTAGTGTAGAAAATGCTAAATATAGTGTAACATCTTTTGTGAAAAAAATTGTATTTTTAAAAAAATTAGAAATTTAGACTTTTACTTTTAATACTTAAATATCTTATATTAAAAATAATTTTCAAAACTATTATTATATTTATAAATAAAAGATTTATATCACGGCTTTGCTTTAAGAAAGAAGAAGTGAAATTAAAAATCATTAAAGAGCTATCCAGATATGATAATCCTTGCCTGAAAAAGAAGAAGAAGAAGAAGAAGAAAACGAAAAAGAAAAAAAAAGAAAAGAAAAAGAAAAGAAAAAAGAAAAGAAGTATAAGGGAGGAGAAGTTTGAGGATTTGTGCCTAATCAAAAATTGGTTCTACATTTGATCTTTTTAAAGTATAAGACTTAATAAAATCTTAAGTTTAGAAAAACAATATAATAAGTAAAATTATTTTTAATAAAAATTTTTAAGTAGAGAGAATAAAAGAACTAAAATTTAAATTTAGAGAACTTACAATATTTTTTTATTTGATAGAAACTCATATTTTCATAGTTCTTAACATTAAAAATTTTCAAAATTTAAGTTGGTCTCAATTACTAATTATTTTTTCTAAATCGGACTACTAAATTTCTAAATCTAAATTTTCGTAACTCCTAAAGAAACTCATATACATATCATATATATTTGGTTTTTAAAGATTGAAGTGTCATTTGAGGACAAGTAACATTTTAAGTTTGCGGGATTTTGATTTACCTATAATATATAGTGGTCTTAGACACATTTTTATACCTATTTTTGATATATTGCCCTTTAATGGAAGGTATTTTTTTTGTTTTTCTTATAAATAAAAGTAAAAATGGAAAAAATGCTTAAAGGAGTGAAAAAGGATCAAATTTGGAGCAAAAATTTGAAAAATTGTGCAAAAGAGTTTTGGTACCTAAGCATCAGATCCAGCGCTTACACGCTGGTTAAACAGAGAAGGTCGTGCCTAAGCGCCGAGGCCCC
>NW_018227308.1:229590-259233 GCF_001263595.1 Phalaenopsis equestris
TCTCTTGAGCAAATACATCAAATCAAGACACATTTTGAAGAGATCCCAAGGCACCTCTTAGAAAAATATAAAAGAAAGAAGAGAGGACTTAGAAAAGAGTCATGAAAATATTGACAAGTTTTGAAAGTTCTTTTCTGGGGAGTTAGTTTAGAGAGATTTTCAAGAATCACTTTTATTTACTTTATCCTTTTTGTTATTTCATTTTGAGTGATTGTCAAAGAGAAGAGATTCAAATGAACTTCAAGTGTTTGGTGGAGGACTTGAGATAAGTTTTTATCTTTTTGTTTTATACTACTTTTGGTTTTAATTAAGACTTGTTGTTGGTTTGACAATGATTTCTTCTTTTTAACTAATGTGTGGTTTTATTTTCTCCATGGATTCTCAATAGTTTTCTCTATATTTCTTCTTAAAATGATAAGAAATTAAGTTTTTGATGGAAGTTGTGGAGAGTATTGTTCTCTAATAATGGAAGAAGTTGTGATGATTTAAATACATGCACTTCATTTACTTCCTTATTTGGTAAATCCAGATGTTAAAATTTGTTGTGAGAACATTTAAGAATCGGGCTGGTATTGTCTCAGTCAACAATTTGAAAGAATCACATGAGGTTGTATGAATGAGAAAGTAACTGCAAATAAGTAGGGAAATATTCATTGATGAGTGTAGAGTTAGAGAACCTTGAGGGTGACAGACTAATTGGTTAAAGCCCCCAACTTAGTTTATTGTCTTAGGTTCTGATACGAGAATATTAGTCCCTATGTGGAGGGAATCTAGGGAACTCTAGAGTGAGAACTAGTATCTTTCATGCCTAGCTAGTCTTCAGAACTATTGAAACCTTAAATTAGCCAATCTTCTTGATAGCATCTCTAGTAAGGGTAAAGAATATTATTGCTCCTATTTGGCACAACACAATTTGCATACATCCACCACATAATTCCTATACTTATTACTAATTCATGATAAGAAGAAAGATATTTTCATATTAAATACTTTTCTTCTACAAAAACTTTAGTAATCTTTCTAGTTGTTATTGTTTCATTAAAATATCAAAATTACTAAAATATTTAAATTTTAAATTCCTACAAAAATCGTTTTTAGTTTAAGTAATTATCTTTTCAAAAATAGAAAAACTTTCTAAAAAGTACATATTGCATAATATCCGTTATGGGTTTGATATTTAGGTCTTAATCAAAAAGTCTTATATTACTTGATAACAATACATATACTTGCGTCGTATCCCAATATAAATATATATAAATTAAAAAATTAAATTCTTATTTTTCTTCAGAATCATTTTTTTGATTTTGTTGCAAAATAAGAAAACATAAATGAAAAATACCGTCAAAACTATTGTTATACTGTGCATAAGTGTTAAGTATCCAGGGATCACTGTACTCAACTATCGTTTTCAGAACATGAAGGCAATAGATGTGGGTGCACTTATAGTTCAACACACTCGAAGTATTATTGTAGTCCAACAGCTGGAGGTTTGGGATACCCTACCTTGATTTTTACTTAATGTGAACAGTCAAGAGTAGAGTCTCATAAAAATGAAGAGAGATTACAGCCACAAAATGTGATTGGGAGACCTATGATTCAGAGAGTAGAATCATTTGTTGAGAGTAGAAGTGGAAGAAGAGATAGGCCCTCTATTGCGAGGGCATCTACTTCTAGATCTACATTGCATGAAGGTATTATGGATCAACTCATGATTCAACAGATGGGTATAGTTAATATTGAAACTTAATTGGGAGAGGTAGGAGCTAGGAATACATATAATGAAGAATATCAGCAGAGGAGAGTTCAACATGATATTGATTTTGAAATTGCCATGGTAAGATACTTTAGGGGTGAACATAATGTGGACTTTCTGGCTTTCCCCTTTTTCACTCCATGTAGACCCATTCATGAAGAAGAGGAGGAAGAAGAAGAAGTAGAAGAAGAAGAAGAAGAAGAAGAAGAAGAAGAAGAAGAAGAAGAAGAAGAAGAAGAAGAAGAAGAAGAAGAAGAAGAAGAAGATATAATGAAGAGGAAGGAGATAAGGGAGATAAGATTTGATTTTTAATGAGTCAAGTTTAGTTTGTTTTTGGTGGTTGTTTGTTGTTTGTGTTTGTATTGGGATGTCTTTTTATTTAAAACTTATTGTAGTAAAATACTTTTTATGTTGTGTTGTGAACTGGATCAGTAATATTTATTATAGAACTTTATTTTTTCTGCACTTTTAGTACTTTCAGTTTAGTTTGTCAATTTACTTTTTCAGTTTTTTTATTTATTTTTTTAATTCTCAATAAGTTCTCTAGAATATATTATGTTTTATTTAATATTTTAAAGCCTGTATGTAATTTTACTGATAGTACCTGCAGTGTATTAGAGACCAATTTCATAGTCGGAAATTCTTTACAGGTTAGTTTTTATTTTCATGCATTACTATTTTCTTTCACCTACAAAATTTTATATCTAAAATATTTTTAAAGTCATTTAAAAACTTAAGTTTGGGGGAAAGAAAAATTTATTTTGAAAAGGAGTAATTTAAATTTTATTTGTCCTTAAGTAACTAGTCCTTAAGTAACTATATTTTTAAAAATTAATTGAACATGGCTTGGGGTATTAAGATTTAACTTTAAATGATTATACTTCTGTTTATAAGTACTATAGTTAATTTAGGTAAAAAGTTCTTAATAATAAAGGTCAATTCTAAAGTTGAAGATATTTGGTATGATAAGATAAGACTATGTTTTTTTTTAAAGTAAAGGAAATTGTATTTTTAAAGTGTTAAAAATTTTAGAGTTTCATGTACGAAGAAAGGAATGGGATTTTATGAAGAATCATTAACTAATATGAATTTATAAAGTAAGGAAAGGTAAAGAGTTTTGACTTTAAGCAGAGGATAGTGAAGTTCAAAATCATTAAAGGCTATCCACATATAGTAATCCTCACTTGAAAAAGAAAAAGAAAAAGAAAAGAAAGAATTGCAAAAATCCTAAAAGAAAAGAAATAAAAGAAAAATAAAAGAAAAAAATATAAGTGAGAAGAAGCTTGAGGAACTGCCTAATAAAAAATTGTCTTCACTTGAATCAATTTAAGAAAAAAAACTTTATTACATTTTCTAAACTTGTATTGGATTATTAATAGCATTCTTAGTAAAGTTTTCATGAAGTTTTTTTTCATATGTATGTTCTAAATGTCCTTAATATGACCAATTGCAATTCTTCTTAAAATGAATAAAGATTCAGAAAACTTAAATTTGATTACAAACTCTTCCAAGACTTAGAATTTGAATCTAAGTTATTAAAGTGTTTTTCTTAATTTTTGCTATTATATTTATTAAACCAAAGTATAAAAATTATAAGTTAATCTTTCTCTTAGCCCATACGCTTTTATGTAATAAAAGTGTCACTTGAGGATAAGAATATTTAAGTGGGGGATTTTTATACACCAAAATAATATACTATTTTAAGTACCTATTTTATGATGTGATTTGGTTATTTTGCACTTTAAAGAAGGGTATTTTTGTGTTTTAGTTCCAGGTATATCGTTTTCAGGCATTTGGAGCAAAAATGGCAAAAAGGACGAAATTTGAAGCAAAAAGAGCCAATTTTGGATTCTTATGCATCATGTGCCAGATTGGCGGATGATGCGCCAAAATCCAAAGAGCTGGCGCATGATGTGCCAGATTAGCGCATGATGCGCTGGGAATGACCTTTTTAATTTAATGCAGTTCAAGATGAATTTTGTATGAATTTTAAAAGGGACACTTGTTTTACGAACCCCTTGGCGTGATTCAATGCATCTAGACACTTTGGAAGGTTCTTTTGTGAAGGGATATGACTCTTAGATCAAATGAAACTTCTTTTAAATTAAAAAGAGTTGACTTTTAGATGAAATTTTAAATTCTTTTCCCAAGGAGGAAGCTCAAAATAAAAGAAGACTTGAAGAGGCAAATAGGGGGGGGGACGAAAAGAGAGGTTTCGGTGTGTGGCATGACTGTTAGAGAGAGAGAAGAGAGCATTTTCTTCTAGGTTTATAAGAGGAGAAAGAAGGTGAGATATTTCTTTATCATTACATTTCCAAGAGAGAATTGGGAGTGTTTGTAAAGAGAGAAAGGATTGGAGAGAGCTTCTAAGGATTTTCTTGGAAAGGATTATGAGATAAGTTGTATTTTTATTTTTTTTATTTTTTTTTGTAAACTTGTTTTTATATATGAAATTCATGTTTTATCATATCCATCTAATGAATTATGAGTTGTCTTCTTTATTCGTCTCGCTACTTTGAAGATATGGTTTTGTGAAGAATAGATTTTATTTTCTATGATTTTAAATGATAATAATTTGTGATGATTTGAACTTCGATCTTTACTTACTATTCGATCTGGCCAACTGAAATATTAAAACTTATTGAGAGACGTATGTTCTTAAATGAGATATGATTTCTACAACATAGGGAGATTCACATTTGATTTAATTGGAGAGCATGTCATCCATGGGATTGTTTGAAAATAAATAGGCAAATATACATTTGTTGGATGCAGAGTTAGAGACTTTAAGGTGACAAATTAAAACCCCCAATTTGGATATGTTGATTGGAAACTAATGCAAGATTGTTAGCCCTCAAGGGAGGTATTAGTGGGAGTTCTGGAGTGGCAACCACAAGCCCAACCACAAAATTAGGGACCAAACTTTGGATTAGTCGATGTTCTTTATAGCACTCGGAAAAGTTTAAAGAATGGGATTGCTCATATTGAGCACAAAATAGTTTTTATATAAATTTTCAAATGATTTCAGTTTCATCAGAAACCATATACTCACTGTAATGGGTAAGGATGCTTTCTTAAATTTAAAATTTTCATCACAACAAAAACTTTGTTTAATTTTCACAATTTTATTTCTGAAAGTTTAGTATTTAATTTAGTTTAATTTCTAAAATATTACATCTGCATTGTAATTAGCATTCACCTGAGTAGTGAATTTTTAAATTTTGAACTTTACTTTTATTTTTTATTTTTATTTTAAAATAATTTCCATAATTTACACTAGGATTTTTTCAACTTCCCTGTGGGATCGACATCTAGGACTCCATTTGAGCCCTTTATTACTTGCACGATACGTATACTTGCATTGATATTTAGGATATATTTGATATTTTAAAAAAGAGTTTTAAAGGATAAATTATATTTATAAAAAGTGTTTTGTTAGGATTATATTGCATATTTATTATAGAGCTATCTGCTTCATGTTTTTGGCGTCGTTAAGTGGTGTCAACTTCATACATATTTGCATATACAAATCTCCCATGTAATAGATCCTCATGCTGTTCTAGAAGGTTGCCCGTGGAGTTAGCTCAAAACTCCTCACTGAAGTAGCAGTCCTAAAGTCTAAGGTTTAAATGCTAAGTGAAAGATCAATCGGGGAGGGGGGTTAAAGTTTATTATAGCGACATCAGTTAGAATCCCACGGTTTCATTGTTTTGGTATCACTATTTTCTTTTGAATTTAATTAGCTTAAATGAGTTGTGAAACTAATTTAAACTATGGAGTTCTCGTTAGCAACCATGGACCTCCTCTGAGGGACTCCCATAAATGCAAAAGGATGTTTTAAGTTTAGTGACATTTTAAAGGATTCATGGTGACTATTGAAATAATTTGTTTTAGATTTTTGAAAAATGTTGAATAATTTTTTAAAATGGGTTTTCATTTTTGTAAGTAAAGTAAGGTGCACAACCAATAAATTATAATATTTTGCTGCAAAAGTAATTGTAGAAAGTAAAATGACAGTAATTAAGTAACTATAAAAGCGTACCTATCATCTTCTCGGCATTTCTGCTGAAAGATTAACTTTTGCAACATGTATATAATCTTCTTGCAGAAAATTAAATAAATTTTAAGAGTAAATGAATGCATATCTAACATAATTAAACTATAACTTATTGAGTAACGAAAGATTTTAGTGGATGAATTTAGAACAAGATTTAACAAGTTGAATTTGTTCTTCAAAATATCCAATAGATTTCAATGTGTTCGTGGAATGACCCTGAACAACTTTAAAGATCTCTTGAAACAATTTGAGTTCATTTTGAACTTATCATATAGTTCCATTAATAATTCAAGGCCACGTTAAAATGGCTGCCCTGCTACTCGGTAAACATTGACATTTCAATTATCCCAAGGACAAGGTACTAAGTTAATCACTTGATATTTCACCTAAGAGTTATGTAAGTAATTGCACTTAAGACAAGTTTATGTCATTAAAGACTTTGTACCTACCATTAAAGTTGGGCCCGTAGTGTTTAGAGGTGTTTATCATTAATCATGTTATTCTAAATCTCATAAAATAAGTTTAAGGATCAAGCCTGTATGACTACTAATCCCTTAACAACCTCAAATTCGAAAATGTGCAATTATTAAAAGTTTAATTTAGGTGGTATGCATCACTATTGAAATATCATATGAACATCAACTATGGGCTTAACATAAGTGAACTACCATCTCCCTAGCCTAAGAACCTCACCTCAGAATCATCTGATTTTGATTAGCTTCCAAATCCTGATAATTTAGGAAATTATAATTTTGTTCTTATTATGAGAAGGTGGCAAATTAATTTCTAAATTTTTATCCCCGGATGTTTCAATCATCCATGAATATTCATTAAGATCAAATCTAACAATTTTCCCTTTGGTTGATCCTAAATTTTGTGTAAGAAACAAGAATTTAAAGTGACCATCTTGGCCTTGGGGCTCTCCACCTCATAACTCATTAAGCAAAATTCTAATGACTTTAAAAATTTTAAAGTACCTTGCCCATGCGATAAACAAAACCTCAGAGGAGAGATTGTGGTTTTTCTATATTTAATTTGAGTGAAGAAATTATCTTAACTAACACAATAGGATTTTCAATATTAATTTATTTAATAAATCAAAATAAAATTTTTGTTTATGAGAAAATTATCAGGGGTTCAATTAGGTCAGAAAAATACTTAGGCAAAATTCCATAATTTTTTAAATTAGATATTAATTAATATAATTGTTTTAATGAAAAGTACGAAAAATACATTTTAGGCCTATAAATGTTTCTTTTTAACTTAGAATAATTGAGAAAAATATTTTAATGAGTCCCAACTGATCAAGAAACCATTAGGCACATTTTGAATTATTTTTGTATTTTTGGAATTTTTAATTATTTTTAATTGAAAATTTAGTTCAAAATTGATGTATTTTCTCAAAAATAATTTTTATTTTTCAAAGTGGCCCCCATCACAAGGAACTCAGAAAACCACATTTCATAATTTTGTACAAAAATATAATTTTTCTCATAAAATCCACTTAAGTATTCAAACTAAATCAAATAATTTTCAAATTTTAACAAAAAGTCAAAATGATTTTTATGCACAATGTGGAACTGATTTTATTAATTTTGATTAATTTTTAATTAAGATAAATCAATATAATTTGTACACATTTAATTAACTATAAAAATGCACAAAATTATTCAAACAATCATGATATTTTTTCTAACCTTCTCTAACCACAAGAAACCAACTAAAATTTATCCATAATTTTCCAAGTGATATTTTAATTTATATAATTAATTTAAGCCAAAATAGCCATCCAAGCCTGAAAATTAAGGTTAAGAGCACATATATGCTCTCTGACCTTGGAAAAATCCAAGAACATCCCCTCTATCATGGGGAACAAACCCTAAAAATTTCAAGCCATGATGAGAATTATTTAATCATTATAAATTAAAATACCACAAAGGCTATGTAATTAATAAAAAATTAGAGAGTCAACAAATAATTTTTATTTTTAGTCCATATTATTCTTCTTTGTTCACTAAGCAAGAGAGTATTTTTTCTTTTATTTTATGCATTTTTCTCCACCAAATTATAAACTTTTGAAAGGTTATGAATTTTCAAAGTTTTGGTATTTAATTAATTCAAGAAAATCCAATTTTTCTACTGATCACACGTGGCGCCACACAATCTTGAGCAGCTTTGAAGTCTCCACGAAACGCCTTCAGATTAGGCATTGCCATCTGAGTCAACCCTGATTCACCCTGCTATTCACACACCAAGAGCTCATCCGATGTGATAGCATCTGTCTATCTGATACACACGCGATTGGAAGCCTCTTTGTCATCGTCCCAGATGGCTAGAGCCCGTGAGCTGCTTGACTTCTAGACCTAATATCTTGCTCTATACTCAACCCAATCATAGGGGTTTGTTTCTACACCTTCCTCTTTTCAAGGAGAACACATCTATACAATTACAGTGCTATGAAATTAAATTTCTCTTCACAATTGATGAAACCAAACTCAAAATTAGGGTTAATGGTTTGTACCTTCTTCTGAGAGGAGAGGCCTCAATCAAATGCTTTTGGAAGCTTCAGTGGAGTCCCATGAACATCCTGGATGTGTTGGTTTCCTCTAGGGTAATCTTCAAGTATAAGTTCAATGAAATCGGCCTGTGGCTTTGGTCGAAAGCTAGGTTAGGAAGCTCAACAGAGGGGGATTTTGATGGGGAACTTTCGCTTTTGGTCTAAGGAAGCTTTTGGAAGGTTTAATTGGATGGTTTTGTGGAGTTTTATGAAAGGCCAGAAAATGCCGTGGATTTTGAACTAAAAATTGAGCTCTCATAGAGGAATCTAGAGGAGGAAAATGTTGGGCTTGAACTTAGGAGTTCTTGGAGAGTGTTTGGAAGCAATTGGGTAAGGTTTCTCGAAGGAAACTAGTAAACTCTCTTTTTGGCCATGGAGGAGGTTGTTTAAATAGAGGGGGAATTGGTGAAGCTCAAGCCTTCAAATTGGGTGCAAAACAATGCTTAGGTGGAGGGCAGAAGAATGTCAAATTCCAATTAGAATGATCTAGCTTGGATTGGTGCAATTGGGTTTGGATTGAGGCATAGGGGATCTCTATTTTGGCTCCTTCGATGACTAGGGTGGTTGGACAGGGCAAACGAGTTGTTCATGTGGTTCAGGAATCTCAAAGGAGTCTATGAAGGTAACTAATTGGGTTGGTAATGGGTTTTGGCAAAGATCCCCCTAGCTTAGTCTTTTTAGAAAACAAATCCCTTATATTGACGGACCCTTGGTCCATGGCTCATATAGATTGGGCTACATGGATTCAGGCTGGTCCCTAGGGTGCACTTGGTGGTTGTAGTGGTCTTAGTTTGACCACTTTGGCTAGGTTTGGTTAAATTTTGGTCATGGGTCAATTTTGGGTTCGAGCTGGGCTAGTTTGGGTTAGTCATGAAATTGGACTCAATAGACTGATTAACATGGTGTAGATGATTGACACAAGACATTTAGAAAAGATTTGAAGTGATTTTGAATAGATTTGGAGGTTCAATTTGAAGGATTTTATTTGATGGTCAATTTTGGTGGTGTTGAGTTAGATTTGGGTTTGAGTTGGGCTAGAGTTTGGTTATGGCCTGATTGATGGTTCAATTTTATTTCAGTGATTTTCATGAAGAGTTTTGGATAGAAATTTGGTGGATATTTTAGGGTTATGGTGTTCAATTTGGTGGGATTTGGGGACATGACCAATTTGGGTAAAAATTTGAGGTTTTTGTCGAAGTTGATTTTGAGTGAAAGTGAGGCTTGACCAAGTGTCGACAAAATTTTTACGGGGTCGTCCTGTGGAAGCTATCGATTGTCACGATTGTCAGTGTTGGAATCCTGTCGCCCATTTCGGAGGTACATTTTAATTTACGTATATACATATATATATACATATATATCATTAGATGAAAGAGCACTACACCTCAAGCTTTGCATCTATCTCAAAAGATAAACATAAAACCTTAGGGTGAGGCTCAATCAAATAAACTAAGAAATATATGACATCCGTTTGGTCTGCAAAAACTATTTTTTCTTATAAGCTCACAAGTTCCCCTATTTAACATTGAAAGTTAAATAGAGTTTATATTATATGTTAAAGTTTATTAGAGCAACACTAGTTAGGATCCTACGGTTCCCTCGTTCCGACACCACTATTCTCTTTCAAATTCACATAGACCAAATGGATTTACTAAACCTAACTTAATGAGTTTTGTACATCCTTTTAGACGGTGGGAAATCTCATTAGCAATCGTAGGTTAACTCCTCCGAGGGATTCCCTATCATCCGATAGAAAAGTCTTAATTTAGTTGAAATTTTTATTTTTTTTATTGTGATTAAAGTTTGAGTTGTCTTATATTTGACTGTTGTGAAGGTGAATTTTATCTTATTTAATTTTGGTTTTGTTGCTATCCTAACAATTTTGGTTTTGACATGTAAGGAGGCACCATTGTTTAACATGCAAATTTACAAGTAGGAAACGAGAGGTGCAAATAAATAAAAGTAAATCACGATGCAATAAAATAAAGCATAGATGTCGATTCTTCCTACTCCTTCCACCTAAAAAGTTAGCTTGACAACGTGTATATAATTTTGCAAGGAAATCAAATTGGAGGAATAGATGAAAGTGTAGCTAGCAAACCCAAGGTTATGTCTTTATTGGGTCTTAGAAGATCTTAGTGGATGATTTTAGAACAAAATATAGCAAGTTCAATTTACCCTTCAAAATATTTAAGAGATTCCAAAGTACTCGGAGCTTGACTTTGAACCACTTTAAAGATTTCTTGAAATATTTTTAGTTCATTTAGAACTTGTCATATCGTTCTAATAATCATCAAAGTTAAAACAAATGTTATCCATAGCTCAAGGAAACTTGATGTTCTATTTATCCCATGGCTAGGACTTTCCATTTAAAAATTGATATTTCAATTAAGAGTTATGTGGGTGGGTGCCTCTAAGGTAGGTTTAAGTCATAAAAGATTTTGGTGCCCACAATTAAGGTGAGGCTTCTAATATTTAAGGATGTTAATCACCAATCATATTATCTTCTAAATCCAATCAATTGAGTTTAGACATCGAGCCTAGGTCACTACCAAGCCCTTAATAATCATAACGTGGGAAATTGGTGGTGGTTAAAATTTTGGTTTAAGTGTCATACGTTCTTATTGAAATATCACATCATCACCAATGTTAGGCCTAAGATAAGTAAATAATCAACTTCCTAGCTTAAGTCCGTCACTTAAGAATCGTTTGATCTTAATTAACTTCCAAGTCATGATGATTAAGGAAATTAGGATTTTTTTGTTCATATTATAGAAAAGGTGGCAAGTGAGTTTCTACCTTTTAATCTCATTGTATTTTAATCATCCAAACATGTTCATTAGGATCAAAATTACTCATTTTCCCTTTGTTAACCCTAAATTTTGATTAAGGCACCAAAATCTAAATTTACCCTTTGCATTTGGGGCTCTTCACCTCATAACTCATTAATCAAAATTCAAATGACTTTGAGAATTTAGAGTTCAATTAAAACATTAGAGGAGAAAATATGGATTTTCAAAATCTAATTTAATTTAAATAACTATTTAAGTTTAAAAGTTAGTATTTTCAAATTTGATTTTACTTAACTATCCAAAATAAAGTTTTTATTCATGAGAAAACTACTAGAGGTCCCCTTAGGTTAGAGAAACACTTAGAGAAAATTCTATGATTTTTTGGATTAACTTATTATTATTATTATTTAATTTTTAACATTTTTTAGTGATTTAATTGAATGGAAAATAATGTTTTAATTGCAAAAATTGTTTTTATATTCTTATTAAACTTCTCTGAGTTCAGAATACTCAGAGAATCAAAATTTATTTTTTTTATGATTTTTAATTTATTTATTTTAATTATTTTTAGTGAGAAAGATAAGGAAAAATATATTTCTAAGGTTTTAAAATTTATTTTTAGCCTGGAAAAGTTAGGAAAAATATTTTAATGAGTACCAAGTGATCATGTGACAATTGGGTAAATTTTAAAATAATTTCATTTTTTGGGGGGTTTTTAATTATTTTTGTTTATTTAGGTAAATTTTTTGGGGGGTTTTTAATTATTTTTGTTTATTTTAAATTCAAAATAAGGCTAAAAAATCAAGTATTTTCTCCAAACTAACTTTTATTTTTCCTAAGTTCCACTAATTTTATTGTAATTATTTTTTTACAAAAAATACAAGTTTTCTTAAAAATCAACTTTAGTTCTTAAAATTTATGAAATAATTTTTAAATTTTTATGGTGGGTACACATCATTTTTAAACACAGTGTGAGATTCATTTTGTTAATTTTTTTTAGTATTTAATTTACATAAATCACTACAAAATATATAAACTTATAAAAATAAATAAATTAACAAAATTATTCGAGCCATCACGAAACTTTTCTTAAGCTTCTCTAACCATGGGAAACCTACTAAATTTATTGGCATAATTTATCAAGTTATCTTTTAATTTATATAATTAAAATAAGCCAAAATAGTCATCTTAGCTTGAAAATTATGGTTAGAAGCATAAAAATGTCCTCTGACCTTGGAAAAATCAGAGAGTACAACCTCTATCATGAGGAACAAATCCTCGAAATTTCAAGTCATGGTAAGCAATATATGATCATAATGAATTAAAATACTCCATAGAGTATTTAATTCTTTAAAATACTAAATTAAAATACTGAAGTAAAAAAATAATTTCTATTTTTAGTCCACATTATTCTCCTCTATTTACTGAGCAAGAAGATATTTTTCTTTTATGAAGATATTTTTCTTTTATTTTTATATTTTTCTTTTATTTTTATGATTTTTTTAGAGAAAGATATGGATTTTTGAAGTTTAAGATATTAAATAATTCCAAAAAATCCATATGTTTCTATTTAAACACGCGGCGCTATCTCATCTTATAACGGCTCCGAACTCACATGCAGTGCTCGACCATTTGACGTCGCAATCCACCTCAGCTACCATGCGACCCATGTGTGCGCTCCAAGGGTTTTTGCTGCTTGATCTCCTTCGTTCATCCAATACTCGCGCGATCAAACGACTCCCCATCATCCTCCCCAAATGACCTAACCCGAGAGCCATTCACACTAAAATCTTAAGATCTTTATCTACATTCAACCAAATCTCATGGGGCTTGTTCCTATACCTTCATCTACTCAAGATGAGTATATCTACACGGCTTTTACGGTATAAAATATAATAAATACGTACTGATAATTAAAATAGGCTTGGATTATAGTTGAGGTTCAATACCATTATCTATGAGGAGAGGCCACAATGAGATGATTTTGGTAGCTTCGATTGGGTCCAACGACCCATCATATGAAGTCCTAGGTCCTAGTGAATTATCTAGATATGATTTCAGGTGTTGGTCTATAGCTATGTTAAAGGTTGTTTGTGAGGGGGCTTTATTGAGGAGTCAACTCCTCTTACTCTGGTGATGGTTTGGGCATAGTTAATTGGATTTTAGTGGACTTTGGAGGTGTGTGGAAATATATCCTACTTTGGACTAAACTTTTGAACTCAAAATTGAGCACTTATAGTAGGACCAGTGGGGGAATGTGGTGAGATTGAGTTGAGGAGTTCTTGGAGAGTCTCTCAAAGCAAATGAGCAGAGTTTCCCTAAGGATTTTGCTAATTTTTTTTTCACCGTGGAGGGATCAATTTAAAGCCATGTCTGCCTGGTGGAACTCAAGGCTTGGGAGTGGGTGCTAAGGCTTATTGTGGTGGACTGAAGAAAAGAACAAGCATCCAATTAGAGTGAGCCAATTCAGGGAGTTCAAATTTTGGGTTTTGATCTTTTGAACTCCTTTGAGGTGACTTCTGCTGGCGGCTGAGGTGGTGGCTGGCCAGAGTTCAGTCACCTCTTGGCTCAGGGAAGTCAGGGAAGGGTTAATTAAGATTTACTCCCAATGGCAAGTGATGATGGAAAAGTATTTTCAAAATAAGGCTAAATATGGTTAAGATCCCTTAAATCAAGGGACCAATGGTCAATAGCTCACCTATGTGGTTTAGGTGGGCTTAGGATGGACAGTAGAGTCCAAATTGTGGCTGTGGTGGCACTAATTTGGTCACTTTGGTATGGCTAAGTCAATTTTTGTGAAGGGGTTCAATTTGGGTCAAATTGTCTTAAAGTTGGGTTTGGGTTAGGCTAACCTCAACATTGAGCCCAATTAATTGATCAATTTGGTGTGGGTGATTTTCATGAGAGGTTTAGAGAAGAATTGGAGTAGTTTTTAATTGATTTGGTGGGACAATTTGAAGGAATTTGGGCATTTAGTCAAAGTGCGGCAGTTGGGTTAGTCTTGGGTTTAGGTTGGGCTAAAGTTGGGCTAAATCTAAATTGAGAGTTCAAAATGGTCTTGGGTAATTTCATGAAGAGTTTTCAACATTAATTGGGTGCCAATTTTGGGGTTAGGACATTCAATTTTGTGGGATTTGGGCACATGGCTAAATTGGGGCAAATTTGGTGATTTTAGATTTAGGTTGAAATTGAGTATAATTGAAGCTTGGGCAAGGCCAATTGAGGTCTCAACTAGATTATTAGAAATTTTTGGAAGATTTTTGTATCCAAATTGAGGCAATTGAGTGGACTATGGGGTTCAATTGGGAATGATTGGATCATATTGTCAAAATTGGGGGTTTTGGCCTGGATCAAAATTTAGCTCAAAGCATGGGTCAATTAAGCTTGAATTTGGTTTGAAATGATCATAGGCCTGATAAATTTGTGTTTATAATTGAAATTGGTAAAATTTGGGATCAAATTGGTGGACATTAGGGGTGAATTGGGGTAATTAGGCCTTTAAACGCAATTTGAGGCTTTTGGTCAAAGTTGGTCAAATTGGTCAAATTGGGTTTAATTGAAGAGTTCAAATTAGTTTTCGAGAAATTTTAAATGAATTTAAGGGTTTTTGAAAAGTTTGGGCCTTCAAGGCTATTTTTGTAATTTTGGCCAATTTGGGGTTATTTTGGTAAATTTTGTAGATTTGGGGAGTTTTGGGCAATTTGGGTAGTTTCAAATGGTTTAAGATGATTTTTGCAAATGCAATTTGGGTAGTTTCAAATGGTTTAAGATGATTTTTGAATAAAATTAAGTAGTTTGAGTAGTTTTGGGACTTTTGGTCAAATTTAGGATTTGGGAGTGTTTTGGTAAAGGTGAGGTGCCAACCACCGAATTTGAGTCAGGACCAATGGAATCCTTTTCTTTGGGTCCTTCATGTACTGGTTTAAGCTACACTTTAGCCAAGGACTAGTGGGTCTAGGGGGCAATCTACATGAGTCTCCCAAAGGGTCAAGGGATCAAAGCCAACTAGTTTTGGTTTAGGTTTGTGAGTGGGATGTAAGTGAAAGTGAGTGTAAGTGAGTGTATTAGCTCTACACCAACACCTAAGGTCAACCCTAAGGCAAAGTAGTCCTATGGAGATGCCCCTTGAGCTCCCACATGTTTACCCCACCTACTAAATGCTAGAGGTTAGGACCAACATGTGGAACTTAAAGTTGGGCAAAGGAAGGTTTAAATTTCTAATTGTGAAGGTTCCTTTTCTAGTCCTCTAGGAATAGTCAACAGGAATGTCCTATGGCTACATCCTAAGTTATTAATGAGGAATATAATCCTTAATGAAAAGTGAGGTCAATAAATGGACACCCAATAGGTGTGGTGTGCTGGAAAAGCACACCGCATGTATTGTTATGGACCGATGAGATCAACAAAAGCAACACAGGCTTCTAAGTCAACAAACCTAGAACAAAGTGTAGAATTGAGTGACAATTGTTCCCACTGGGGAGTAACATATACTCTCATTGTGAAAAAGAAAGGAAATTCAGGGACAATTGTCAGGCAAACTGGCAGTCCCAGTGAAGACTCAATTTGAATTGAATATATCAAAGAAAGTTTGGATTTCAATTTAAAATTTCAAGGAGATGAAACTATGCGTGAGGAAACTAATTTGAGTGGAAAAGAAAAGCATTGCAATGAGAATAAGGCATCAAAGCCTATCTATCCCAAATGTGAGGATTATAATAGGACATCTAAGCATATCCCAAAAGTGCAGGTGAGAATAGGACGCCTAAGCCTACGCTGACAAAGGAAATTGGAATGGGACCTCTAAGCCTATCCCAAAGATGAGGATGGGAATAGGACGTCTAAGCCTACCCCAAAGGTGTAAATTGTAAGAGGACATGTAGAAATGGGAATAGAATATCTAAGCCTACCCCAAAAGTGGAAATGAGAATAAGACATCTAACCCTACCCTGAAGGTGGAAATCAGAATTGGACATCTAAGCCTAGACCGAAGGTGTAAATGGGAATAAAACGTCTAAGCCTACCCCAGAAGTGGAAATAAAAAATGGGAATTAGACGTCTAAGCCAACTCTGAAGGTGGAAATGGGATAGGACGTCTAAGCCCACTATGAATTGAGAATTGAAATTTAGGTATCAACCTCAAAATGAGGGAACTAGAATTTAGGTACTGACCCTGAAAGTGTAGATGGGCATAGGATGTCTAAGCCTACCCTAAAAAGAGAATCAAAATTTAGGTACCGACCTTAAAAGGAGGAAATCAAAATTTAGGAACAGACCCTGAAATTGTAGATGGGAATAGGATGTCTAAGCCTACCCTGTGACAAGAATCAGAATTTAGCTACCAACCTCGAAAGGAGGGAATCAGAATTTAGATACCAACGCCGAAAGTGTGAATTGGAATAGGAAGTCTAAGCCTACCCTAAAAGGAGTATCAAAATTTAGGTACAAACCTCAAAAGAAGGGAATCAAAATTTAGGTACTCACCCTGAAAGTGTTGATGGGAATAGGATGTCTAAGCTAACACCCTAAAAGGAGGGAATCAAAATTTAAGTACTCACCCTGAAAGTGTAGATGGGAATAGGAAATCTAAGCTTACTTCAGAAGGAGAATTAGACTTTATGTACCGACCTTGAAAGGAGAGAATCAGAATTTTGGAACTGACCCCAAAAGTTTAGATGGGAATAAGACGTCTAAGCCTACCCTGAAAGGAGAATCGGAATTTAGGTACCGACCTCGATAGGAGGGAATCAGAATTTAGGTATTGACCCAAAAAGTGTTCATAAGAATAGGATGTCTAAGCCTACCCTCAAAGGAGAATCAGAATTTATGTACAAACCTATAAAGGAGGGAATCAAAGTTTAGGTACTGACCCTGAGAACAATCATGAAAGTAGTGTAGATAGTTTGTGGTGTTAAGCTTGTAGAGTTATGACATGTGAAGATTTACATTAGTGGGGAAGATTTGTGAGACTTTATGCAGATTGTTAAACTCTGGAGAATGTGAGGATAATGGCGTAGACCAGGATGGTTGTTCTACACAAGCAAAGAGTAAGAAACCTTGAACTCGAGAGAAACAAACTCAATAAATTTATTATTTTCTTTTCTAGTTGTTTTTATCAGTTGTTTTTATCACATTTAATATCACATTTAATTATAAAAGTAGGTTTTCCAAAATTAAATTTTGTTATCATCAATTTTATTTATAGTTTTGTTCTTTATTCGTTATAATTCAAAACTAACGTACGGTTCTCGGGCTTTTATCCATTGCACAAAAGGGCAATTTGACAAACATGTTGAAATCTAAAAGAAATTTTATTTATCTGCTTCAAATTAGGTGTTATAGAATGAATACATGCTGAAAGCATCTAAAGAGACAATCAAGTTGAATATATTTAAAACATTATATGTTGAGTACATATGATATATGCTACTCTGGTGCAGTACAAAAGATGACAAAAATTATCTATTTGTCCTCTATAGGAAGAACTCGTGATCAAGGTGACCTACTAAGCCATGCTTCAGGAGAAGAATTTTCTTACATGTACTTAGAGGTGCAACCATCTCATAGCTCATACCGCAATAGCTCCTCCAATTCTGGATTTGGTTGAAATCCATATGACATCTTATTGACATCCATCCTTCTCAATGTTATGGAAACTTTACGATGTCATACCCCCAAAATACAACGCTTGATGAGTTTGGCTTTATTTTCCTTCAAAATTAGTAATGAACCCACCAACAGCAGAACTGCAATTGATCCTTTGAACTCACCAGGTCCAACAACATCAATTTCTTTTCTGAACAAAAGGTCGCTTTTACTCATGATCGAGACCGTGCAGAAAGGCCTGACAAAATCATGGTGATCTATATGTCGGGGAATAATGTCTCCCTCTTCATAAATATTGATGATACAACTGTTCAGATTGCAGTTCATTGGCAGCATGCTCCATCCGACCATCCATTTTATCATCAACTTTATTTTGGGAGGCAATGGATCCACCTCATCGTGTCTTAAGATCACTGGGAGGTTCCCTTGCCTATCTTTAGTAAAATTATAGTAACAACCACATTTAATAGTTATCTTACCTTTTCCACGCATCTACTTTCGTGGCACTAGTTAGGTTCTTTCCATCAGTAGAGCAGCTCGACCTCTGTCTCTCAGGTCGAATACGCTGTCAGGAATGCTTCTTTCTTCACTTTTAAAAAAGACTCTAGTGTAAACTTCATGCCTTCCAATATATCGTAGAATTAAAATTCTCATCTTTTAACTCTACTCATCTTTTCTAGTTATGTTATAGGGATCCTTTGATATCGTCGAGGTTGCTTTGTTACTCCACATCTTTAAGATACCTCGTCTGACTTGGCTCTGTAAGTAATGGAATATATGGCTCAACATCCGGGTAAACTGGCTCCTGACGTCTCTTGTCAGCTGCTATGAACTCCTCAAAAGTACTGTAGTGGTCTAAGTGAAGAACATTTCATGTTGGCCATTCCACGAATGCTCCTTTGGTTGATGACTGAATAGGAACTTTGACGTTGCACAAAGGGCAACCCTCATAAACTTCATCTGGTACTAGTTGTAGTATCTGTTCTATAGGAAACTCGAACTCGCCCTATGTTGCAGGCGGACTAGTAGAAGTCTCCCTTATGCAAGGATCATAGATTTTCCCCTCAAGAATTGGGGTAAGCAAGTTCTTTGCCTCTTTCAGGAATATTTTCTCTTCACGTAGGAAAGATTTGTATTTTCAGTAATTGGCATTTATGTGTTGAGTCCTTCTTAATTGTGCATCTGGCAGTCTCTCAACATCAGCACTGACTAGACTTCATATTGGCTAAGTTTTCATAGACAGCAAGCAACTAGCCCCTTCCATCGGGTCCTGCTGCGCTATCACTTTCTTCCTCTTCGGTGAGGATTCTTCTTTAGTGTTGATTTTTAACAGCGGAGGTAGTCCCTTTTTTTTCGATGACTTACTATGTTATCAGGTTCACGTCGACCTGATCAAAGTCCAAGTCAAAGTCTATGATGCCACCCTGAGGTGCCCTTTCCTCATTAAGTGTGAGATTCCAGCCATCCTTGAAAGCAAAATCAGATCCTATCATGAAATTTTTCTGCAGACGACAAAAAAATAAAAGTGTGTTGAAATTTAGCAACAACAAGAATAAAACAAAACATTTATTAGACAAAAATTTCGTTTATACGGGTGCAAAGATTATTTATTTATTTATATATATATATTATTTTAATTTTATTTTAGTAGAAGATCAAACTTAAAATTAGAAAGGAGAACATCAAAGTATGCAACTATAAAAGTTTTCATTTTATTTAGGTTAATTTATTACAAAATTTTGGACCCAGTCACAAATGTTTTGCCAAATAAATAACCCCGGAATGATCAAAGTCTTAAAAAGGTGATTTCAAGCAGCATCAAATTGTATAATATGTCTTTAAATATCATTGATTGATCACAGTATAAGACTTTAGCCTTGAAAACCACCAGCTAGTAGGCTCCTCCTGAATAGACTTTTTCCACGATAAATGGTCCCTCCCAAGTTAGCTAAAATTTTCCACCTATCTTGTGACATGGAAAAATAGGTCTTTTGTGAACAAAAATGAGCTCACCAACTCTGAACGTCATTGGGTGGTCCAATTTTCCTTGAGCTTGTACCATTCTTTCTTGGTAAAGCTCCAAAAGCTTTTGTGCTTCTAGTCACATTCCTTTGAGACTTTCCAATTCATCAAGTCTGAGCTTTGCACTTTCTTCTATTATGATTTGGTTGGCGATGATGACTCTGAGAGACATTGTTTGAACCTCTAGCGATAGTTTAACCTCGGACCCGTGCACAAGTGCGTAAGGTATACATTGAGTGGGAGTTTTGAACATCATTCAGTAGGCCCAAAAAGCTTCTAACAGTTTATTATGCTAATCTTTGTTGTTTTCATCTAATGTTTCCATTAAAATTAACACCAGTGTCTTGTTGAAGGCCTCGGCCAATCCGTTTAACCTGAGATAGTAGATTGTAGAGTATCTCCAGTCTATCTCATGTTGTCTGATAAATGTTGCAGATATTTGGACTCTTGAAGGCTGTCCCATTGTCAAAAACTAATCTTTGCGGAACTCCAAAATAGTAGACGACTTTGCTTTTGAAAAATTTAAAGACTTGCTATGTTATAACCTCTCGTAACGATACTGCCTCTACCCACTTAGCAAAATATTCCGTAGCGGCATAAATGAATGTATGTCCCTTAGTGGATGGAGGGTCTATCATACATATTATGTTCTTTCCCCAACACTCAAATGACCACGAGGCAACGGTTGGGTATAGCACATTGGGAGGTTAGTATAAGACCACGCCATGCACTTAGCAAAGGTGACACTTTCTAGTTGTATCCATGCAATTGGACATTATCACTGCCAATAATACCCGAGTTTCCTAATCTTCATTTTCATTTTCGCCCCTTGACTGATGATCACCACACAATCAGGCATGCACTTCTTTGGCAATACTTTGTGCTTCTGCTTTGCTTAGACATCATAGTCACATCTGATTGAATGATCTTCTATAAAGGACATCACCCACTAGTGCATATGACATCGCTCTTCTCGTGATATGATATGCCTCAAACTTGTCCTCCCGTAACTTTCCAGTCTACAAATATTCTATTAATGATTTACGTCAATCTTTGTTGACGTCAGCAACTACAATCGTCGTTCCTTATTCTTTTTTGAACTTTTGTAAATTATCGAGGTTAATCTGAGACAAAACTCATCGTCCTTGTACTGTAATGTCAATGGAATCCTCTGATGGAGATGCCATATCCTTAGCAAGTTTTTCTATAGTGTCAACATGGGCATTATCGCCTCGAGAAATCTGGTAAAGATTCACACTGAAAATCAGTTCAAGCATCTTCATTGTATATCAGTGGTATTCTGCTATTCTTGGCTTCAAAATCTCGTATTGTCCGGCAACTTGTTGAATGATCATATGTGAGCCATCAGAGATGACAATATCTGTTATATCCATCGAGATTGCTAATTCTAATCCAGTGATTAGTGCTTCATATTCTGCTTCGTTGTTTGTGCACTGCTCTGTCAAGTGATAAGATAATCTCAACATGCCCTTCTCTGGCGTGATGAAAATCAACTTAATTTTTGCTTTCCCCAGTATAACTGTTCGTGATCTTTTGTCTTTTCGGGCTGATGAAGCTCCATCAAAGTACATTTCCCAGCATTTTGCTTCCAAAAAATCCAATTGTAATACATGTTCATATGGTAACACATCATTAAGAGGGGACCCAGTCAGAAGTGGGTCTGTTGTGAGGAAATTTGCTAAAATTTGTCCCTTGATAGCACGAAGGGGAACAAAATTTGTATCTAATTGCAACAAAATCATCGACCATCTTGCTAAATGTTTGGAAAATTTTGGTCCGGTCATCAAATATTACAATGGATTAACTTTCAATATTAGGGTAATTTTATGAGAGAGCATGTAATGCCTAAGTTTTTTGGGCAGTAAGACGATAAAAATTAAAGCTAGAAAATGCTTCTTAATAGGTGGATACTTTACTTTCGTTGCTATTAGACACCGACTCAAGTAATAGAATGTGTTTTCCTTACCCTTGTCATTTACTTGAGCCAACCGGTCTTCAAGAGAGTCGTCTAACGCCGCAGATAAAGTATCAATGTTTTGTCCGGGATAGGGGCTGTCAAAACAAGAGGTCCAATTAAGTATTGTTTGACGTCCTCAAAGGCCCGCTGCCATTTCTCTTCCAAAAAAAAATGGCGTCCTTTTTAATTATTGCCGAGAAGGGTTGACACCTACCTAAGAGATTAAAAACAAAGTGTCTCAGATATGTCAACTTTCCCTGGAAGGACCGTAGTTGTTTTAAAGTTTTAGGAGGAGGTATTTCCAAGATAGCTTTAATCTTCTCCGAGTCAATCTTGATCCCCCGATTACGGACAACGAATCTTAGAAATTTCTTAAGGTGACGCTGAATGTGCACTTTAAGTTATTCATCTTGAGATTATATTGTCGTATTTGTTCAAACATGAATCAAACAAATTGTCTATTTTCTCTTTTATCTTGATGGCGAAATCATCCATGTAGTTTTCCACTTGGTTGTGAATGAAAAGTCATCAAAGATCTTCATCATTGCTCGTTGATATGTTGCTCCAACATTCTTTAACCCGATTGGCATCACTGTGTAGCAAAAGATCCCAATCGGCATTTTGAAAGTTGTGAAAGGCTGTCAGTGCTGCTTCATCCGGAGCCATTTTGATTTGGTTGTATCCTGATGATCCATCCATGAAGGAGAAAATCTCATGTGTCGAAGCGATGTACACCATCATTTTTGCTATTGATAAAGAAAATTCATTATTTGTACAAGCTTTGTTCAAATCTCTGAAGTCGACACATACACAGATTTGTCCATTTTTTTTCTTAAATGGTACAACATTGGCTAACCACATGGGGTACTGCTTTTCTCTTACAAAGTTAGCCTTTATCAATTTCTATACCTCGACAATGACTTGTTGCTTTCTTTCGAGGAGAATTCTTTTGGGAGCATGTTTTAATGGGGTTATATCTTTATCCACCCTAAGTTTATGAACTAAAACTTTCGGGGATAATACTAACATTTCATCATAACTCCATGCAAAATAATCTTTGAATTCTGATAATAACTTGATTAGTTTTGATGATTCTTTATTGTTGAGCAGAGAACTTGTAAATGTAGGTCGGGGCTGCTCCTCAGTCCCGAGGTTAATTTCCTTCAGTTCATCAAAAGTTGATTTAATTTCTTCCTCAAATTTTGGCAGAGCATCTTCTATTAACTGATTTTGAGAGTCATACTCTACATCGAGGCAATCCTCTTCCAATCCTCTATTAACAACCATTGAAAATTCAGAACCATCGATTGGTCCTACCAAATCCAAGAACTTTTGAGTTCGGTTTTTGAATTTTAAAATTCCAGAATTTTTCAAAAAGTTGTAACTTATCTTTTGGCATTTGTTATGAAAAATATACATGTTGAATTAAATTTTGAACACAAGCAGAAAAGTAACCAAAAGTTATTTCCATTAATTCATTATGATCCTTGTCCAAATTTACATGATTTTCAAGATTAGTAGAGGTAGAAGCTTGATAAAATTATATTGTCCTTGAACCAATGCTACACACTTCCTTGACCTTTAAAGTCTTGACCTATTGAGGGAGAATTGGAATAAGGGTCATGTAATTCACATAGTGGTTTATCCGATCATATATTGACTCATATTCACTTTTCTCCACATCCTCTAATGATATCTCATACTGTGGTTTCTTTTGTTTTAACTTCATTGATTCCTCCTTGGAGTTTTCTTAATCGTCAATGTTAATTGTCGGCTTTGTCCATCCAACAATTATTTTAGTTCTTTCTTGTCCACTTCCTCGGCCTCAACCTTGGTTGTGCAAACTAAAAGAACCCCCACCAACTTGTTGCAAAAAGGGTGGTGGATGTTTAATGAAGCTGAGCTGAATGGCTTCTTCTTTGTGATTCTTCTGAATCTTCAATTTTTTTGTCAAATTTCATGAGAGAAAACATTTTTCTTCGGAGGTGGGTAGTAGGCGGCATCTTCATGAATGGAAACTTCATGACTGAGAATGGATGTAAATCTCCTTTAATGCAATGTTCTTGTCCTTCCTTGTATTATTTGATGCATTGATTTAAGGAAGACAAAATCATGTTGTGCTCATGAATCCACAGTCGACCAAATAAAGCGTTGAAAGAGGTCTTAGCATTGATGATATTGGATTTCGCGGCTGTTACGAGTTCTCCAACTTTCATAAACAATGCAATCAATCCAAGGGCTCTTTCTGCTTTTTGATTGAATCCTCTTAATATCATTTTATCGGATGTAATTTCCTGAGGTTCAATATCCAAATATTTTAATTTTTGTAGACTCATTAAGTTGAGCGATGCTCCAGGATCCACCAAAACTCTGGAAAACACAAATCTACTAATTTTAACGGAGATATAGAGCGGTCGGTTGTGGTCGATGGTGCCGAGCAACAAGTATTCATCTGTGAAGGTTATGTCAGACGGTTCTTTTCATGAACGAACTTCATCTGAGGATAAGCTAGCCAACTGAGCTAAGCAAATCTCTAGGTCCAGAAAAGCTGTAACCAGAGACTCTCTCATCTCCTTTAAAAGAATTAGAGCACTTAAATAATGAGTTTGGCCTGCGACTTCCTAAGATGAGCTAGCACGTTATAATCCACTTTATGTAATCCTTCAATCTTTTCTTGATTATGTGGTTCTTCCACTAGAAGAGGTGGAGGTATCTCTTCTTAATTTACTTTTTATTTTCTCTTATCCACTGGAGCTGACCTTGAGGGTAACACTTTCCCGCTTCTCAGGTTTATCTCTATAATTTCTTAATCTTCTTGAAATGTTGTAGGTAAATTTTATATTGGTTATTATTCATCAGAGAGATCCAAATTGATGGTGAGCATGCAGCATCACGCTTGAGGATCGGTATTGTTGTTATCTTATTCATCCTTGTTATTAAGTTCATCAAACTTAAGTACAATTTGAGGATCATTTTGGTAATCGAGATCAGAGTTAGATTGCACAAAATCACTTATGTTATCACTAGAAATAGCTAAAATGTAGCCAAAGTCATAATCATTATGTTCATAATACCCATGTGTACATGGTTAGGGGTTCGAGGATTTTCTTCCCCAAGCTGTGGGGCAAAAAGATAATTATACATGGTTAGGGGTTCGAGGATTTTCTTCCCCAAGTCCGAGACAACCAATTTAACAGAGGCAGCCCCTATCTTACCCTCTGCACTATCAGTTGTTATTCTTCTTTTTCTCTTATGGTTGTGGTGGTCTCTGTGGCAAAATTTTTATCTTTGGTTGAACCTGATGTAGACTCTGAACTGTTGTTTGTGCTGAAGCAATCTGAATCTGATACATTATCTTCTTGGATGACTTGCTCCAAACTGTATTCCATCCATCTTCTTCTGAATAGGGATCTATCAGAGTAATTGACTCAGTTGAAATCAAATTTACAAAACCTTTTCAGGTTCTTTTAAAAATTCTCTTGAGATATTTATATTCCCTTCTTTAAGATTATTCTAAAGCCAACCCTTGAAGATGAAACATTTCTCTATGGTATGTCCAAGCATCATTTTGTATGAGTAATATTTGGGCTGATATTTCTTTTCAACTTCCTCAAGTTTCCTTAGATCTAGCAATCTGAACTCAGGCTTCTTCATTAGACTTTTGAATATTTTTGTTAGAGCTTCATCTTTGAAAAAATATACCATACTCTTTCATTCAGACCTTTCTTATTCTCTATTTTATATGATCCTCCTTGATGTGACTTCTGGCTAGACTGGCCATATTGTTGTGTTCCTTGCTAAGCGTGTTGTGATGATTATTAGGAACTTTGAAGAGAATGTTCTGCTTGTATCTTCATTGATTGCTTTCCCTTATAAATTGTTGCTACTGTCCTAAACTACTTTTCAAATATTCAAGTTGCTCTTGTCCTTTCTGATTTCTGCTGAGAATCCATGTGTTTAACTTCTTCTTGTTGATTGCTAGCTTTGCTATGTAGTTTCTCAAAGACTTGATGGTAAGCCATGTAAGAATGAAAGCTACTGGCCCATGGATGCTTGTTAAAATCTCAATTGCATGATGCTCCTGTATTTGAGGTCTGCATTCCATCCTAAGGTTTCTTCACCTTAAGATATAATCTACTAGAGTCTCATTAGGCTATTGTCTCTCTACTACGAGATCTCCAACAGAAACAAGATGTTGGGCTCCAACAAAACTCTTTACAAACAACCGTTCCAATTTGGTGAATGTCTTCACTAATCCGTTGGACAACTCAACATACCAATCAAACACTATTCCTATCAGGCTGCTGACAGACTAATGGAAATGTAATGTTGCATTACCTCTAGTATTGCCACAACTGGTTTGGAAATGTACTAGGTGTTGTCTAGGATCTCCAGTCCCATCAGATATCTTAAAGTTTGGTGACACAAAACATTTGCAGCAGGGTACAACATCGAACTCCTCTCGGTAGGGTCTACCCATTAAAATCAATGCACCACCCTTAGATTGGGCTAAGGCCTCCCGGACTTTTTTGACCATTTGTTTAAATTCTTTTTCTGGTGTAGTACTCGATAGATAATCCTTCTTTTATTGATCATCCCTGTTAGCTGAGGCAACTTCTCTCCTTTCACCTATGATATGCACAATCTCTGGTTGACTGACTTCTGGATAAGCTAACTATTATGCTTGAGACTATCCATGAACTATACCCATGGCCACCATGAAAGTAGCCATCTCTTCCAACCTTTTCTCCATTTGGCTGATTTGCTCATCACTTAGTAGAACAACCCTAGACAGATCATCTACAACATTCCCCTCCATGACAGGTTGGGCGTTGTGCGCAGATGCAGTGGCTCTGATCTTGATGACATGAATATCCATAAAGTCTTTATTGAGATAGTTATTAAATTAAAAATCTTCATCATCATCATCAATGCAAACTCTATGTTCTTGAGCTATCTCAGAATTCTCGACCTTGACCTTCGCAATCTTTTTTTCAACTATTGATTCTTGTATTATCTTAAGATCCATGGGACATTGCTAAACATCCTCCATTTGTTCATCCAACTTGGTAGCAATAGCTCCGACGATGTCGGACACTTCAGACACTTGCTTCATTCCATCATTCTGCCCTACAGGCTCACTGAACCATTGTGGTACGGCAACCTTAGGTACCCACACCTTTTTCTTCAATGGTGATGTCTTGAAATGGGCTATCTCAATAGAGGCATCAGCACACCAAAGAGAGGTATGCTCCCCATGGGGCAAACTAGATACAATACCACGTAACCTCTTCATATTATCCTTCAAAACGTTAGAGACATACTTATGATTGATAACTGGTAGAATACCCAAACCCAGACGTGACTTAGCTGGTCAATGGCTGATACACATAAAATTTATAGTATTTTTAGACACATTTTTATATCTATTTTTTAGATATTGCGCTTTAATGGAAGATATTTTCATGTTTTTCTTGCAGATACAGATAAAAACGGTAAAAAATGCCTAAAGGAGTGAAAAAGGTTCAAATTTGGTTGCAAAAAGGTGAAAAATGTGCAAAAGAGTTTTGGCACCTAAACGTCAGATCCGGTGCTTAAGCGTCGGTTAAACAGAGAAGGCCGAGCCTAAGCTCCAAAGGCCCCGCGCTTAAGGTTTTTGAGGCACCCATTGGCTTAACAGGTGGTTATAACCACCATGGACAAAAATTATCACGAAAGGATGCATCTCTTGGAGAAATACATCGAATCTAGACATATTTTAAAGACAAAAGAATGCACCTTTTGGAAAGTAATAAAAGAAAATATAGAGGACATAGAAAAGAGTCCTGAAAGTATTCGGAGAGATTTTCAGGCTCCACTTTTCCTTTTATTTTATCTTTTTTGTTATTTTATTTTGAGTGATTGTAAAAAGAAAAGAATCAAAGAAACTTCAAGAGTTTAGTGGAGGACTTGAGATAAGTTTTTATTTTTTTTATTTGAGACTACTTTTGGTTTTAATGGAGACTTGTTGTTGGTTTGCTAATGATTTCTTCTTTTAAACTAAGGTGTGGTTTTATTTTCTCCATGGATACTGAGTAGTTCTATTTATATTTCTTCTTAAAATGATAAGTAATTAAATTTTCGACAGAAGTTGTCAAAAGTATAATCTTCAATGGTGGAGGAAGTTGTGATGATTTAAATCCATGCACTTCATTTACTTCTTGAATTGACCAATCCAGATGTTAAAATTTGTTGGGAGAACATGTAAGAATTGGGCTGGTATTTTCTTAGTCAACAATTGGAAAGAACCACAAGAGGTTGTATGAATGAGAATGTAGTTCATTTGATTGAGTGCAAATAAATAGGGAAATATTCATTAGAGGGTGTAGATTTAGAGGACATTAAAGTTATAGGTTAAAGCCTCCAAATTGGTTTATTATTTTAGGTTCTAATATGATATGTTAGCCTATAGGTGGAGGGAATCGAGGAAACTCTAGATTGAGAGCTAGTATCTTCCCTGCCTAGTTGGTCTTCAAAACTATTCAAACTTTAAATTAGCTAATTGCTGACCTCACTTTTGGTTGAGGTTTAGTTTTTTCTCTTTAGTAGTCTAAGGTCTATCCATAGGACTTTTCGATTGACTATTCTTAGAAAAATAGAAATGGAGCCCTCACCATTAGAAACTCTACACTCCTCTTTACTCAACTTGATGTTGTTCCACATTGGTCCTAACCTCTAGCACTTAGTAGGTGGGGTCACTATGGGGGAACTCAAGATGAGTTACCCTTAGGACTGTTGGACCTTATGATTGACCTTGGGTGATGGTCTAGGGATAAGGCACTAACTTGCACTCACTTACACTCACAATCACCCACTATCCTAAACTTAAACATCTAGGCCTTGATCCCTTAAAACTTTTGAGAGACTCATGTAGGTGGTCCCCTAAACCCTCTAGCCCTAGGCTAGGGGTTGGCTAAGTCCACTACATAGAGGACCCGAAAAGGGGTTTCCATTTGTCCATCGCTTATTAATGGTTGTTGGCACTCCTACTCTACCAAGACACCCAACCTAGCCTTTTGCCCCTAAATTCCCCGAAATTATCTAGTACCTTTGGGACCCCAAAGTTGGCTAAAAATTTAAAATCTACCCAAAATACCCAACTTGACTCAGAAATGATTTCAAACACCTTCAAAACACCAAAACTACCCAAAATCATAAAAATTGGCCAAATTACCAAAATACCACTCTTTAGCCCAAAATTTCAAAAATTCCAAAAAATCTCAAAAGTTTCCAAAACATCCCAAATATTCCCAATTTCATTGCTCTCAACTATCACATGACCCAATTTGGCCATTTTGACCATCTTTGACCAAAACCCCCAAACTGCCCTGTAAAGGGCCATATTTTCCACAAATTACCCCAAATGTCTATCCAATTGGTCTCAATCATAATTTCCACCAAATTAACCTCAATCGGCCATTTTAATTCTAAACTCAAATTAACTCTTGATACAACCAATATAAACCAAATTCTAGCTCAATTTGTCCATGATTTGAACCCAATTTTGATTCAGACCAAAAACCCAATTTTGGCCCTATGGCTTGGTTCCACTAAATTGAACCCATAGCCCATTCAATTGGCCACAATTTGTGTTGAAAAATCTTCATAACATCCATTCACATCTAAATTGACCTTCAATTGGCCTTGTTGAGACCTCAATTTCATTTGATTTCAACCTAAGTCCAAAAGCCCCAAATTTGCTCTAAATTGGCCATGTCTGAAAATCTCACCAAATTGATGGCCTTAGTCGCAAAATTTCCACTCCATCCCATAATGAAAAATATTCACAACATCTCCATTGATCATTTGAATCATTCAATTTCATTCAATTTGGACTTAACC
>NW_018227308.1:259243-283049 GCF_001263595.1 Phalaenopsis equestris
CAAGGCTAGCCCAACCTAAACCCATGTCTAGCCCAACATGACCAAATTGACCAAAATCCCTCAAATTGTCAAATTGACCTACCAATTGAATTCAAAATCACTTCAACCCTTCACCAAAGATCTTCATAGAAATCATATAAACAATATTGATAAATTAATTGGGTCAATTGAAATGGCTAACCTAGCCCAAACCCAACTTTGATCACTTGAACCCATGCATTAAATATTGCATTAAATATGAATTAAAGATGGCCTAACTACCCCAAAGTCACCAAATTAACTCCGCCTCAGCCATTGCTTAGACCTCCAAGACTGAGCCAAACCCATCTAACCACCTAAACTAAGGCATGGACCAAAATTCCCCAAAATTAAGGGATTTTATTTCCAAAAATGCACATGTTTCAAAAATGCATTTCCAAAAATGCACATGTTTAAGATACCTTTACCAAAAATAAACCCCATTGCATTAAATTGCTTTGACAGATTCCCCCGGATACCCTGAGCTCCTAACCACCTCCGCCTTCCATGGCCGGCCTGCCTAGTCACTAGAGAAGCCAAAATCAAGGGCCACCCTCTCTTCAGTCTCACCCAAATCAAACCTAGAGGCCAGCTCAGCCAAATAAAATTGTAGAGCTCCTCTGCCCTCCACCTAAGCACCACAATGCACCCAAACATTTTTCTTGAGAGCCACCCCATGGCCATTTTTGTAAAAACTCACCTCCACAGCCATGGGAGCTATGCTAAGATTTTCCTAGAGAGAGCTTCCCAAATCACTCACAGAACTTCTTTGAGGCCTCCACAGCCCATTACAATGCCCATTACAATCACTCCATTGCCTTGTTTCCCCCTGTGTGACCCTAATTTTGAGCTTGAAAATTAGGGCAGAAACAAGACATCCTTGAAAACTCCACCAAACTTCAGTTTCTTGTGCCCACACCTTCACAACAGTAAGAGAAGACAAAGCCCCATCAAATTACCCTCTGAAATAGCTTATATAATAGCTCCAGGCCAACACCCAAAATTGATCTTGATCAAAATCATTCCTAGGCTTTACACTAAGACTAGAGGCTCAATCCCTAGCCTCATTGAATCCCAAATAACGTGCCAAGACCCTTTGATTGAACCTTCACTTCTCAGAGCCAAGGTATAGACCTTCTCTTATTCCCGAGCCTATTTGAACTCTCTATTTCTTTTGAGTTGATTTCATGGAATCATAACCATATGGATATGTTCCTTTAGTCTAGACGAGCATTTTAAAAAAAAATCATCTAATTTGAATGAGAAATGAGAGAGATCTTAAGGCTAGAAGATGGACAGTTCTAGGGCTAGGCGAGCGAGGATGATGATGGAGCGTCGTTTGATCGCGGGTGTATCAGATGGACAGTCAAGACTAAGCCGGATAGCGCTTCAGAGCATAAACTGTGGGCCGAGTCAATGCTGAGGTAGACGACGACATTGAATGGGAGCACACCGCGTGGAGCTTCAGAGCCGCTTATGTTGAGGTGGCGCTGCACGTTTAAATAGATAAATAGGGATTTAATTAATTTAGAAAATGATCCCTAACTTAAAAAATTCATATATTGGTGTAGAAAAATCACAAAAATAAAATAAAAATACCTTATTGCTCAGTTAACAAATGCGAATAATGTGGAAGAAATTTTAAGTCCATGTGATACATATTTGTATTTTTATTTTAATTATTCACTGATTTGGATGCTTTGATGTTGCATGCATGTAGTAATCACACTATGGCTTTTAATTTTAATTTTAGCATGTTGTTGCCTCTGTCTTAGGGAACATTCCGTGATTTTTCCAAAGTCAGAGGAGGTTCCTAGATAGAGAATCATACTTTTCAAGTTTATATGAACTTAAAATGATCATGGAAATTAGAATGTTGCTTAGAAAAATCCAACAAAATTTTGGAAGGTTTATGATGACCAGAGAACCATTAGGAAAATTTCTCATGTGTCAAGTCATTCAAAATAAACCTAATCTTAACAAACCCTAAATCACTAAAATAATTAATTTTGAAAAATTAAAACAACAAAATAACTTGTTTTTTAATCTCCATTGTTGTTTTAGGATCCAGAGCACTCACCATAAAAATTTCAAAGCATTTTAAGTTCATTTGATAACCTAAATTAATTTTGCAATTTAATTAACATTTTTAGTATTAAAATGATTTTTAATAATTAAAATATAACTTGAAAAATTATAAAACTTGGTTTTTTAAGTTCCTTATGATTAGAGGTATTTTCTAAAAAAAATGATATTTAAAATAAAAACTTGATTTTTAGCCTATTTTAAATATTTAAATAATTAAAAATTCATAAAAAACACAAAAAATAATAAAACTCATGGAAATGTTCTAAATTTCTCATTAAGCACTTAGAAACAATTAGATTCTTTTTCCTAATTTTCTAAATAAGGAAACTGAATTTCAAACCTAAAAAATAATTTTTAAAGGCTAAAAATGAGTTTTCACTAAAAATAATCCAATAAATCAAATAAAATTCAAAAAATAAAATAAAATTTTCTCCTCTAAGTTCTCCGACCTCATGAAGATTTTTCAAAAATACAAAACTTAATTTTACCCATTTAAAATATTATATAATTAATAAATACCCCATAACTTAAATTAATTCTTAAAATTTAAATAAAATTCAAAAAATCATGAAATTTGGTCCAAATGCTTCCCTGGTCTAAGAATACCTCTAATAAAAATTTTAAGAGATTAGGATTTACCTTGGTCAAGTTAGGAATTTTCCTTCAAAAATCCTATTTTTGCATGACAATAATTATATAAATTAAATTAAATTTTGAAAGATCACATTGTCTCCTTTGATGTCTTAATTGACCCATGAATGAGATAAGATAAAAATGTCAAAGTCATTTGTATTAAATTTGATGAATTATGAAGCGTTAGAGCCTTAGGGGAAAACGTGTAATTTTGGAAATTTAGTCCTTAATTAACATTTAGGCTTAATTCAAGGAGGGAAATGGGTAACCTCTGATCTTAATTGGGATGTTTGAAACAAAAGGGATTAATTGGTAGAAACCAACCTCACTTTCTTAGTTGAAAGGATAAGTTAATAAATTTCTAAAAATTTTTAGAAATTGGAAGTTTATTAAAATAAAATGAACCTAGGACTTAGGGGTATGACTTTTGAAGTCAATAATTAATCAATTTAATACCCCTATTTGATTTTCAAATGAAATTCAAATCATGAATCTTGACCACCTAAAGCTTAACCTTTTCAAAACTAGTTAAGACACTCACTAGGTCTTAAGGGCTTAGTAATGACTTAGGCTAAATCAAGTTTCATTTAAATGAGGATTAAAAAAGTAAATACCATTGAAAACTCAAACATCTTTCAAACCCTACAAGCCCAATTAGGACAAAAATTTGCTTAAATAACACTAACTTGACTCTTCAAGGGTCTTCACCCACATAATCTTCAAAATTAAATTACAGATGATAATTAACTTATTCTTACGGATAATTGAGACATCAATGTTCATTGAGCATTAGGGTGTTTACAGGATAAATTACTAAGAAATACAATAAGTTTAAAAGAACTCAAGATTTTCCAGCGGGAAGCGAGAGAGGAGCACAGACCTGGTTCTTTCTCTAGATCTATTGGATACCTCGGAGATCTACTAAACTTAATATATTTCATTTGGCAACATCATCCTTAATTAAACTTCTAAGGACACACCAAGATATGACCTAGGGTTAGATAGGTCATCAAAATTTTACTTCCCTGTTTTATATAAACTGCCTTAACATGCCTTTAACATGCAACATGCATTTTGAGTTTCAGGTAGTGGAACGAGAAGACTCTCCATGTACGCTTTTATAGTTTTTTGTGTTGTCTTTCTTGTACTTTCATACTGTACTTTTATACCTATAAACTTGCATGCTAAACAATGATGCCACCCTACATGAAAACTAAAACTATCAGGATAGCCACAAAACCAGAACCATATCTAAAACTAAAATCAACCAAGATAAAATTCACCCCCACAACATTCAAAATATAAAATAACTCAGAATTTAATCACAAACATCACACGAAAATACAATTGCAACTAAATTAAGATGTCTCTATCAGATGATCTGAAATTTCTTGGAGGAGGTAACCTACAATTGCTAACAAGCTATCCCACAATCTAAATAAAATTATGAAACTCATTAAGTTGAGTTTATTAAGTTCATTTGGACTAAGTGAATTCAATAAAAAATAGTGGTGTCGAAACGAGGGAACCGTGGGATCCTAGCCGGTGTCGCTCTATTCAACTTTAGTATGCCCCCAAAAATTTAGAGAACTTCAATCATAGGGCCACCTGATTTGACATTATAACTTGACACACTAGAAAACTCAAACTCATCGCGGCAAGGAGCTTAGAGCTAGCATGGTGGGCAGCATGACCATCTTGAACTGCAGAACCTGTCTTCCCCAGCTAACTGAATCTTCCTCCCTTAGATGTAAATACAAAGCCATATGACTTTGAGGTTGCTTGCTTATTCAACCTAAATCCTCATCTTTTCTTTAGGCCTTTGTACAACACTGCTATATAATATAAGCCCTAACTCATTTTAGGATTCTGAGGTTGTCGTTTGTCACGACCTAAATTCTCACATCTTTCAGGCTATTTATGTGATAGTTTCACATGAATGTAAGCCCTAACTAATAAAATTTGTAGGGTGAAACACCTAAATATTTATCTTCAAAACTGAAGTCAAACATTAGGATAGCATGGGAAGTCACCGAGGTTCCCCTCTAGATCTATGACATCCCCTAGTTCTTCCTCATTTGGACTCTATAACAAAATGTTCCAAATTTGAACAAATCCCCTTTCATACCTCTATGTCCGATCTCATTGAAAAGTCCTACCCTTTAAAACTCCTTTAAGATAATATTTCCTGATTTTTATCGAGTTTTCTTAGGTGACTTTGGTCATTTAAGATGTAATTAACTATAGGGGCTTGCCCTTATAGGAAGCATGTCCGAACCCAGCTTAATATAAATAGGGGAACTTGTCGGCAAATACAAAGGTTTCGTAGACCAATCCGGCGGGCCACAGGATTTTGATTCCGGTGACCGACAGCTTCTTACGGGCAACTCGAACTAAAAATAGCGCCGACACCAATGTTATTTATAGCATTTCTAGTAAGAGTAAAGAATATTATTGCTCCTATTTCACACAACACAATCACAACACATTTGGCTCAACACAATTTGCATACTTCCAAAGCAGAATTCCTATACTTATTACTGATTGATAGCAAGAAGAAAGATATTTTCATATTTAGTGCTTTTCTTCTACAAAAACTCTATATTTTCATATTTAGTGCTTTTCTTCTAAACTAAATTGTTATTGTTTTCTAAATTGTTATTGTTATATTAAAATTTTAAAAATACCAAAAATATTTAAATTTTCACTACTGCAAAAAATCATCTTTAGTTTCGATAATTATTTTTTATTAAAAATAGAAATTTTCTATTCAATAGTGCATATTGCGTATTCTCCCTATAAGTTCAATATTCAGGTCTTAATCAAAAAGTTTTTATATTATTTGATAACGATATGTATACTTGCATAGATCCTAATATATATAAATTAAAAGTTAAATTCTTATTTTTCTTCAGGATCAAGTTTTTGGTTTTGTTGCAAAGTAAGGAAATATAAGTGAAATATAATTTGAATTATTGTTATATTTCGCATATTAGCAGTATACAAAGATCAAGTTTCTGGCACCGTTGTCGGGGAGAAATTGATTTTAAAAGAATTTTTTTTCTTTTTAGAAAGTCTTATTTAAACGTTAAGTAATCTTATTTTATCTTCTTTTATTTATTTTATTTTATTTTGTTTTATTATATGTTAGTTTATGCGTAGTTCAGGTTCTGAAGGACTAGTGCCCTACAATTCTGAATTAGAAAGAACTATTATAAAAATTAGAAAAAACAAAAAAAATATCAAGTTTGAAAAATCCAAAAAAACTATAGAAATGACAGTCCAAAATAATCAAAATGCTGAAATTCATCAAGAGTTTAGACCTATACAAGATTATGTCAACCCTACTATAGATGAACTTCATTGTATTATTCATAAATCTACTGTAGTGTCTAATTCATTTGATATTAAACCTATTATTATACAAATGATATCAAATAATAAATTTGGGGGATCACCAACTGAAGATCAAACTTACAGCTTGCCAATTTTCTAGAATTGTGCGCTACATTTAAATATGATGGTGTATAATATGATGTCATAAGACTTAAGTTATTTTTTTATCACTGAGGGATAAAGCTAAAATGTGGTTGAATTCATTAGCACTTGGATCTATCAGAACTTGGGGCGATTTAGCACAAAAATTCTTTGCTAAATATTTTGCAGTAACAAAAACTACAAAGCTTAGAAATGATATTATATCTTTTAGTCAGTTGGAAGGGGAATCTATTTATGAAAGATGAGAAAGATTTAAGGAACTCTTAAAAAAGTGTCCACACCATGCTATACAAGATTGGTTAATAATTCAAACTTTTTATAATGGATTAGTTGGATCTCTTAGATAAATTATGGATGTCGTTGCTGGTGGTTCATTGGTGTCAAAACCATTTGATGATGCTTATGCTTTATGTGAAGAAATGGCTACCAATAATTTTCAATGGCCTTTTGAGAGGGGCCTTCTGAGAGGGTAAATCTTAAGAAAGTAGTCAATATTCAGAAAACTGATGCATTTACCATGTTAGCAAATCAAGTTGCTGCAATTTTAAGGAAGTTAGACCAATTTGGAATGAATTATTCTCAATCAATTTCCATAATTGAAGATAATTCATTAGACTAAATGGTAGATTCTCAAGCATCATTAGAAACTTTGAAAGCCATAAATAATAAGCAGAATAACCCATATTTAAATTATTATAACCCAGATTGGAAGAACCCTCCCAACTTTAACTGGAATAACAATTCGGATGGTAATAATCAACAATAGAGGAATAACCAAGGAAAACCATTGAGAAACTGGAACAATCAAGGGAATAAAATTTATACATCTACTTATCCTCTAGGTTTCAACAGTAATATACAGTTTATAGAGAAGAAGTTATCTATAGAAGAAGTGGTGTTACAAATGGGAAATCAATTACAAAGTCAAGGAAATACAATTAGAAATATTGAGAATCAACATGCGTAAATAGCAAATTCCTTAAGTAATAGATCCAACACTTCCTAGAAATACTGAATCAAATCCAAAAGATCAGAATAAAGAACAAGTAAAAGCCATTCAATTTAGAAGTAGAAGAGAGTTGGAAGGTCAGGTTCATAAAGAAATTGAAGTAGAGAGAGAAGAAATTGATGAAGCAAAAGAGGAAGCTCCAAAAGATTCTGAGAGACCTACTTCTCCACATAAAATTGATTTGGAAAATCCACCACCTCCATTTCCTCAAAGACTTCATTGGATAAACAATTTTCAAAATTTCTAGAAATATTTAAGAAGCTTACAATTAATATTTCATTTGCTAAAGCCTTAGAATAGATGTCGAGCTATGTAAAGTTTATGAAGGATATTCTCAACTAGAAAAGGGAGTTTTAAGATAATGAGACTATTGCACTTAGTGAGGAGTGCAATACAATAATTCAGAATAATCTTTTTGAAATGCTTAAAGATTCTGGTAGCTTTACAATTCCATGTGCAATAGGAGCAGATTTTGTGGGAAAGCTTTATGTGACTTAAGTGCAAGCATTAAACTTATTCCATTATCAATATTTAAAAGTTTAGGATTAGGAGAAATAACCCTTGCTACTATAACTCTGCAGTTAGTAGATCGTTTGATAACATACCCTAAAGGAGTTATAGAAGATGTCCTAGTGAAAGTGGATAAGATTATTTTTCTTGTTGATTTCATTATGCTAGATATGGAGGAAGATAAAAAGATTCCTATTATTTTGGGGAGCATTTCTTGCAACAGGGAGAGCTGAGGAAGGACAGTGATAGATGTGCAAAAAAGGGAATTAACAATGCGTGTCAATGATCAAACTATTACTTTTAACATTTCAAAATTGATGAAATACCCTACAAAAGGTAAAGATAATGAATCTTATAGGATGGATGTTACAAGATATCTAAGTTAATGTCATTTTAGAAATACTTATGAAGAAAAATCTGAAGAAGAAGATTTGGAACACGAGCAAGAAGAGGAATTAAATCAATGTGAATATTTTTTTAAGGAAAATTCAAACTATGTTTGAGAAAGTTTTGAAGTTTTTGACACGATAGACAAAGATAAATCATTTTGTCCAACTATTGAAAAACCTCTAGAACTAGAGTTGTAGTTACTCCCTGATCATTTAAAATATGCCTTTTTATGAGATTGCTCTACTTTACAAGTCATAATTTCCTCAAAATTAATGATGGAAGAAGAAGAAAGGTTGACGAAAATTATAAAAAGTTTTAAGAAAGCTTTTGGATGGACAATTTCTGATATGAAAGGAATCAGTCCATCAATTTGTATGCATAGAATTCCTATTGAAGAGAACTGCAAATCCAGGCTGATCCACAAAGGAGATTGAATCCTGTTATGATGGAATTTGTAAAGAAAGAAATTTTAAAGTGGTTAGATGCTGGTGCATAGGTTAGTCCAATTCATTGAGTTCCTAAGAAAGGAGGAATAACTGTAACTGTAAATGAACATAATGAATTATTACCCACTGGACAAGTTACAGGGTGGGAAATATGCATTGATTATAGAAAATTAAATCTTGCCACTAGGAAAGATCATTTTTCATTACCCTTTCTAGATAAAATGCTGGAAAGACTAGCTAAGCATAAATACTTTTGCTTTCTGGATGGATACACTGGTTATCACCAAATTCAAATTTCTTCTGAGGATTAAGAGAAAATAATGTTTACCAGTCTTTGTGGTACTTTTTCTTTTAGAAGAATGCCCTTTGGTTTATGTAATGCCCCCGCTACATTTCAAAGATGTATGATGGTAATTTTTTGTTATTTAATTGATATTTAATTGAAAATGGTTTAATTGAAAATGGGATTGATGTATTCATGGATGACTTTTAAGTGTTTGAAACTTTATTTGACTCATGTTTAGAACATTTATCCAAAGTTCTTAAGCACTGCCAAGAAAAAAATTTAATCCTTAATTGGGAAAAATGTCAATTTATGGTAGTAGGAGGAATTGTATTAGGACATCAAATATCAGAAAATTGTATGGAAGTAGATTTCGCTTAAATTCAAGTGATCGCTAATTTACCTTATCCAACAAATATAAGGGATATTAGGAGTTTTTTAGGACATGTTGGATTCTACAGACAATTTATTAAAGACTTTTCAAGGATTGCTAAGCCTTTATGCCATTTACTGGAGAAAGATGTAATTTATAATTTTGATGAAGAATGCCTAAAAGCTTTTAAGTTATTAAAACAAAACTAATCACTGCACCAATTAAAGTTTGGCCAAAAAGGGAAAAACCTTTTGAATTAATGTGTGATGCTAGTGATTATGCTATTGGAGATGTTTTAGGACAAAGATATGATTAAATTTTCAAAGTTCTTTAATATGCTAGTAAACTCTTAATGAAACTTAAATTAATTCTACAATAACTAAAAAAGAGTTAGTTTCAATAGTATATACTTTTGATAAATTTAGATAATATTTAATTAGAACTCATTGTGTAGTGCATACATATCATTCTTTTATTAAGTATTTAATGAAAAAAGAAGGATGCTAAACCTAGAATTATAACATGGATTCCTCTTTTGCAAGAATTTGATTTTGTAATAGTAGATCAGAAGGAGATGGAAAATTAAAATGCTGATCATTTGTCTAGGATTGAATTAGAAAAACTACTCTATTTTGAAAATGAAATTAATGAACATTTTTCAGATAAAAAATTATTTACTATTAATGAGTGGAGTGTTCTGTGGTATGTCGACATTGTGAACTTTATCGTTAGTGATATTATACCATATGGAATGCCATACCAATAGAAGAGGAAATTTATTCTTGAAGCTAAGACTTTTTTTTTGGGATGACCCATTTTTATATAAATAAGGAAATGATCTGATTATTCGAAGATGTGTACCATTAGAAGAAACTTATGAGATTATCTAAAAATATCATAATTCTAATTTTGGGCAACATTTTGGTTTTGATAAAATAGCATAAAAATTTTTACAATCTTGATTTTATTGGTCTATAATTTTTAGAGATGTTAATGCTTATATCAAAACTTGTGATAGATGTCAAAGAGTAGGCAATATTTCTAGAATAACTGAGATACCCCTCAATTATTTGCTAGAAGTTTAAATATTTGATGTTTGGGGATTAGATTTTATGGGACCTTTTATACCATAATTCAGAAATGTATATATTCTATTAGCAGTCGACTATATATCCAAATGGATAGAAGTTGTTGCTTTACCTCGATGTGATACTCAAAGTGTTACAAAATTTTTGCAAAATTTTTGAAAATGAATTTTGAAAATGAATATATTTTGTAGATTTGGGATACAAGCAGTTATCATTACTGATGGGAGAGGTCATTTCAGAAATGTCATAATGGAGAAATTATTAAGGAAATATCATATAAATCATAGGATTGCTACTGCTTGTCATCCTCAGACAAGTGGTTTGGCTGAATTATCCTATCAGAAAATTAAAATAATTATGGAACAATCTGTGAATCTAACAAAAATGGATTAGTCAGTCAAACTTGACTATACTTTGTGAGCTTATAGGACTGCATACATAACTCCTATATAAATGTCCCCATATAGGCTAATATTTGGAAAAGCTTATCACTTACTAGTTGAACTTGAGCATAACGCATATTGGGCGATTAAAAAGTTCAATTATAATTTGAAAGTTGTTGGTGAGAAAAGATTGTTACAATTAAATGAGCTTGAAGAGATAAGGAATAAATCTTATGAAAGTGCCAAATATTATAAAGAAAAGATAAAGATGTGGCATGATCGAAGGACTCTTACTAAAAATTTTCAGTCAGGGCAACAAGTTTTAGTCAGGGCAACAAGTCAGGGCAACAAGTTTTGCTATATAATTTAAGGTTACGATTATTTCCAGGCAAACTTAAGTCCAGGTGAATTGGCCCATTTATTGGGATTAAAGTTTATCTTTATGGATCTGTGAATATTAAAGATCCTAAGTCTGAGAAAATCTTTAAAGTTAATGGACATAGATTGAAACCTTATTTTAAGGGGATCAACATAAGTTTAATAAAGGAACGATGTTGGGCTAACCAGGGTAAGCACTGGTTACGTCAGGCGGACGGCGTAAAACCAAGCGCTTTATGGGAGGCAACCCATAGTTATCAGTGTGTTTTTATTTTGATTGTTGTTTTATGTGTGATTAAGAAAATTTGGGGTAATATTTTTTAGACTATTATGTGTTAGTTTTGATTTTAAGACTTTGTTTAGTTATCTAGACATGTTAAAATGAGAATTTGGATGTTAAGTTGACTAGTACAAAAATGTGTACTGGCACTTAAGCGCCAAATCCGGTGCTTAAGCATGACATTTTAAAATCATGTGCGAACATAATATTCTAGAAGCGAAAACTGCTTAGAAGTCAGCAAAAAGATGGCAAGGTAGTTTTTAAACGCATCTAGGAGTTATTGGAAGGATTTAGGCCTATAAATAGAAGAGTTTAGTGAAGGAATTTCACCCCAGATCATTTCTAGCCCTAAATTTTAAGAGAGAGATAGATTTTAAGATGATGTCTTCATGGGAGATGGATTTAAAGATGAAGGAGGAGACCATGAGGAATAAATTCAATAGTGAAAGTGCACATGAGATGTATAACAGTTTCTTAGCCATTAATATTGAAAGGATATTAGAGAAGATAAATAAAATTGAAAATACCATATCTGTACTGGAGACTAAGGTAAGGGAGATTCATGCACATCTTGAGCATATTAGATGGTAATTGAAAAAGCAATTTAGCTACACTAGTTATATCGAAGAAGCAGATAAGGAGATGTTTCTTAAGCAAAAGTGGATTGAAGAGGATTGCATCAGAGCACGTCACCACCGTCCATTTTATCAACTTTATATTCCATTTGTTCTAGGAGAGACTAATGAAAGACCTAAATTTGTTCCTTTTAATGAAGAATGGAATTAAGTTCTATGTTTGAAGTTATATTTTTGTGTTCTTAAAGTCTTTGTCTTTAAGTGTTTTAGTATTTAAGACTTGCTTTTAGTGTTTTTGTTACTTATGTGTTTAATTGTGAAAGATTGTTAAGTGTTTGTATTTAGGAAAATTTTCTCATCCAAAAATATTTGAAATGAGAACTAAGTGTTTAAATGTATTTGTAATCGTTTGTGAATTAATGTAAGTTTGTCTGTGTGAAATTTTGTGTTGTTTTATCTTAGAATTGAAATAGTTATTTATGAGAATTTTGAGATAAAAGAGAGTTACAGAAAGTTGAAAATAGTCATTTAAGTCCTACGAGACCATTTAGGGTGGTTTATTTTGGCAAATAGTGCATTTTACTTTAATTTGAAATTTTTAAAAATCGTGCACTGGCGCCTAAGCGCCACATCTTGTGCTTAAGCACGAGCAAAACCGAAATGCCTAAGAACCACTTACCCATGCTTAAGCATCGGTTCACAAAAACTGGTTTGCGAATGGTTAAAAGTGAATTTTTGAGCCAAAAATCACCATTTTTAACACCACCGTCACCTTCTTCCTCTCGAGTTCGCTATTTTTTAAGGCTAGGGCACATCTAAAGTGAAGATTTCTTGGTGGAATTTAGTGAAATTTGCTAGATATAAGTTTTTTGAGGTAAGAGCTTTACTTCTATGTAAAAATTTTGGATTTTCACCATGTATTTTGATAACATTTGGAGAAATTTGAAAATTCACTATTCATAGTGAAAAATGAGGAAAAATCATTTTAAATTCCATGGGAAGTTTAGTTTGTGCATTTGGAAGTTTAGTTTACTAATTTAAACTTTATTTTTGAAGTTATTGTTGGAATTTATCAAATTTGTAGAATGACACCAAGAATGAAGAGGAGCAAAGGCAAAACCCCTTTTGATTCGAGTAAATTTGTTAGTTCAATAGCTCATGATCGGTATAGTGATGCATTGCAATCACGCAAACTGATTCAGGAGCGATGTTTTAGAAATTCGGGTAGAGATGTGGAAGATTTAACTATTCACCGACAGTGGAAATAATTCCATTTTTTCTCTACTGTGGCAGTTATATCTGTTGTGAGGGAGTTCTATGCAAATCTCCCTGAAGCTGAAGAAAATCAAGTCATGGTTTGAGGGAAGTTTGTACCTTTTTTCCCAGAGGTAATCAACTTGTTTTACCATTTACCACCGGATACATTTAGTTTTTACACAAATTATAGTCCTACTAATGAGGAATTAGATTATATTATTTATTACTTGACAATTGGGAGAGGACATTGGAAGAGAACTAATGAAAGGAGAGTTAACTTCCCAACTTTAAAGTTATGTGCACCTTTAATGGCCTGACACTATTTCAATTCTGCTCGTCTGCTTCCGACCAATCATATCAGCGAAGTGACTAGAGAATGAGCGATGTTGAACTATTATATTCAAGAGGGAAAGCTAATAAACATTATAGCTTTGATTTGTCAGACTATCATCAGTTCTGCTACAACTGTTACAACTGTTACAACTGTAGGTCTGAGATTTGCTTCCTTGAACTTTTTTTTGTGTGAGCAGTCTGGAGTTAAATATGATTGATGGGAGGAAGTGTTATTACCTCTAAAGCCCATCACGAAGGTGAATGTGAGGACTTATTCTGAGCATTCATTTTTTGGCTGGAGAGGAGGATTTTCCAGAAGCTTTGGAATAGAGACGTCTGTTGCTTCTACCCATGCTACTTCTACATCTAGACCATCTACCTCACATGATTCTACATCTCAAGGTGAGTTTATTGATACCCGAGATGAGTTATTACAAAATATTATGGATAATATCAAATTTACCGCTGATAAGGTATAAAAGTTAGAGCATTTTGCAGATCATACTGATAAGTATAATAGAAGAAAGAGTGATTATGAAGATAAATTCCACTCATCTTTAAATTCCACTCATCACTCATCTTTGAAGAGCCTGATTAGAGGTGACCCAGAAGTGAAATTTCCTCCATATCCTTGATAAGTTGATTAAGAGCTTGCAAGAAAGTGGTATAACAGTGATTCTAAGGAAGAGGAGTAGGATTGAGATATTTCTATGTTTGTTTATGTTGAAGACTATGTGATGTAGTACTGCTACATTTGTTTTGTGTTGATTTAGACTATGTACTATGTTATGTTTCAGACCTTTTATATTGTTATTGTAATGTTGTGTTTTGTTAGTGGCCTATGTTAACATTCTAGGGTAGTAATTGTTTATGTGTGTTTAATACTATTTTAGTTAGATTAAGATTGAACTTGATTCTATGTATCTTGAAAAGTTTAAAAATCTAGCTAACCTAGATCTTAAATTTAAATTTCTGAAACTACTACTCTATATTTTTCTTTTATCATGTTAGTTTGTTTGTTTTTATGATGAGATCATGAAATTAAGTTAGTGTGTTAGTTTACTTTTATGTTTATATCCACTGCTTAGAAGTTTATTGAATCTCTTCATGTTAAATTGAAATTAAAATATAGAAAATTTGATCAAAAATTAATTTTACTCTGATTTTTTAGTTTTATACTTGTATCATTAGGGTTTAAAAATTCCTATTAGTATGTTATTTTCAATTTTCATTCCTGCTTATATATATCTGATGCTAAACTGTTTAATCTGTTAAAAATTTAACTTTAAGGGGATGAAAAATATTTTCAAAACTGGAATTTTATTTGTTCTCAAATGTGCTACAATTGAATTTGATTTTTAAAAAAAATTTGATTATGTATATGAAGATATTAAAGAAGTAAAATTTTATTTTAGAAATGAGTAAGAAAGTTTAGCTAAAATTTTTAGTAATGAAGAAAAACCTTAAGTTAAAAAGTTCTTAGATGAAAAAATTATTAATATAAGTAACTATCTTTAGTAAGAAAAATTGTATTTTTGAAAAATTTAGATAATTTAGACTTTTATTTTTAATACTTAAATTTCTTTTATTAAAATAATTTTCAAAACTATTATTATATTTATAAGTAAAAGACTTATATCAAGACTTTGCTTTAGGAAAGGAGAAGTGGAATTCAAAACCATTAAAGGCCTATCCAGATATAGTAATCCTTGCCTGAAAAAAAAGAAAAAAAGAAATAAAAGACAAAGAAAAGAAGAAAGTGAAAGAAAAAAAAAGAAAAAGAAAAAGAAAAAGAGAAAAAAATTAGGAATGAGAAGCTTGAGGATTAGTGCCTAATAAAAAATTTGTTCTACATTTGATCTTTTTAAAATATAAGACTTGAGAAACTCTTAAGCTTATAGATATAATATAGTAAGTATAATTATTTTTAATGAAAATTTTTAAGTGGAAAAGAACTAAATTCTAAATTTGGAAAATCTACAATATATTTCAGAATTGGAAAGAAAATCATATTTTTATTTTCTAAACTTTAAGAATTTCTAAACTTTAAGTTGGTCACATTTAATGAATATTTTTTTCTTTTTTTCTAAATTAGACTACTAAATCAAAATTTTAGTAACTCCTAAAGAAACTGATATACATATCATAGTTTTTAAATTTTTAAAGATTGTTGTTACTTGAGGACAAGTAACACAGTACAACAATAATTCAGATTATATTTTACTTATATTTCCTTAATTTGCAACAAAACCAAAAACTTGTTCCTGAAGAAAAATAATAATTTAACTTTTAATTTATATATATTGGGATACTATGCAAGTATACGTATCGTTATCAAGTAAGTAATATAGGACTTTTTGATTAAGACCTGAATATCGAACCCATAGAGAGAATACACAATGTGCACTATTGAACAACAAACTTTTTATTTTTAATAAAAAGATAATTATCTAAAATAAAGATGATTTTTTGCAGTAATGAGCAGTAATGAAAATTTAAATGTAATGAAAATTTAAATATTTTTGGTATTTTCAATATTTTGACAGAAGAATAAAAATTTAAAAAGATAACTAGAGTTTCTGTAGAAGAAAAGCACTAAATATGAAAATATCTTTCTTCTTATTATGAATCAGTAATAACTATAGGATTTCTATTCTGGACGTATGCAAATTGTGTTGTGCCAAATAGGAGCAATAATATTCTTTACCCTTACTAAAGATGCTATAAAGAACAATGGTTAATTTAAAAGTGTTAATAATTCTGAAGACCGGCTAGGCAGGGAAGATACTAGCTCTCACTTTAGAGTTCCCTCGATTCCCTCCACCTGGGGGCTAACATCTCATATCAGAACCTAAAATAATAAACCAAGTTTGTGGCTTTAACCTGCCACTTTAAAGTCCTCTAACTCTACACCCTTTAATGAATATTTCCCTATATATTTGCACTCAATCATATGAACTACATTCTCATTCATATAACCTCATGTGTTTCATTCCAATTGTTGACTGAGACAATATCAGTCTGATTCTTACATGTTCTCATAACAAATTTTAACATCTGGATTGGCCAAATCAAGAAGTAAATTAAGTGCAAGGATTTAAATCAGCACAACTTCTTCGATCATTGAAGATCAATACTTTCCACAACTTCCATCAAAAACTTAATTACTTATCATTTTAAGAAGAAAGATAAAGAAAATTACTTAGAATCCATGGAGAAAAAAAAACCACACTTTAGTTTAAAAGAAGAAATCTTTGTCAAACAAACAATAAGTCTCAATTAAAACCAAAAGTAGTCTCAAAACAAAAAGATAAAAACTTATCTCAAGTCCTCCACCAAACTCTCGAAGTTCCTTTGATTCCCTTCTCTTTACAATCACTCAAAATAAAATAACAAAATAGATAAAATAAAAGTAAAAGTGGTGCCTGAAAATCTCTCCGAACTAACTCTCCAAATGAGAACTTTCAAAACTTTCTAATACTTTCAGGACCTCTTTCAAAGTCTCTTTTATACATTGAAAAAAGGTGCATTGATCTCTCTTCAAAATATGTCTAGATTCAATATATTTTCCTAAGAGATGCATCTATTCGTGATAATTTTTGTCCATGGTGGTTATAACCACCTATTAATCGAATGGGTGTCTCAAAAACCTCTTCAAAATTTGTAGAAATCAAATTTCCTAGTCCAATAACTGCCACTGGTGCTTAAGCGCGGGGCCACTGATACTTAGGTGCGGCCATCTTTGTTTAACTGGCGCGTAAACACCAGATCTGGCACTTAGGCGCCAAAACTCTTTTGCACATTTTTCACCTTTTCGCTCCAAATTTGATCCTTTTTTACTCCTTTAAGCATTTTTCACTCATTTTACCTATTTCTTCAAGAAAAATAGAAAAATACCTTACATTAGAGTGCAATATCTCAAAAATAGATATAAAATTATGTCTAAAAACACTATATATGTTAGGTGTATTAACGGCCCGTAGGTCCTGGATTAGCAACAGTAGAATCGGTATTAATGATGGTGGTATCAACTCTGCTTCCCAGGCGGAACCTGACGGGAATGCGAGCAGGAAAATTTTTAGTTGATCTTTGAGATCGTCTAGTTGATCTAACATCTCTTAGAATATCTATCTTCATTCGAGGGGACACTGGACATCCCACTCATTTAAGTATATCACCGACTGAAAAACCCTCCTTAGAAGCTAGTCTTTGGAATACTTTATTGACTCAGGTGATAGCAGTGGGTTTCCTCCTCTCCCCACCATGTCTAATAGGTAACGGTAAAGTAGTAGCAATCTTCTAGATACTTTCTTACCCATTGGTGTTCTTTAAAGGATGGAACCTACTCCCTTGCAGAAGCAAATATGTCTCCGGAAGTCCTACTTCCTCTTGATGAGGAATTTCATCAATAGACATTTCTTTAAAAAGCTGAACTTTAGTAGCCCTTTGAATCTTTCGGCTGCAGTTTCTATTTTGTGACCAAGTTAATCTCACAGACTTCAAACTAGATTCGATTTCAAACACTGAAGGCAGAATAGTGGATCCTTTAGTTTTATTGATCCCGATGTGAAATGTAATATGGTTGTGTAAAATATAAAAAAATTGACTCCACTATGTAACGGTGACAAAAGCTTGATGAAATATTTTTATAAATAATAAATATAAGCAATTAAAGTTAGGATTCTATGCAAGTATACGTATCATTATCAAGTAATAAATTACTTTCTACTTAAGCCCCAAATATCGATTACATGGGGAAGGTTTATATTTGAAATGATAAATTAACTAGGATATTCACATAAATCAAAAGAAAATTACTGTCACTAATTTTGAATGGGTAAGATGCTAACAAAACTAAATTATTTAACTTCTAGCAAAACTAAAATGCAAAGTTTAAACAGTAACTACTAAACTATTAAACTATTTCTATGTGATGAAGATTTCTTATGTGAAAAAATATTTTTCCAACTACAAAGAGATTTTGGTAAAATGAGATGAGATAAATGGTTTTAATAATAAATGGTTATAAATGGTTTTAATATGTATTGTGCCTAATAGCAGCAGTTTTAATTCTCTACCCTGATACAGTGTTTTAGAAAATAAATGGTTAGTCCCAAGTTTAGTCTCTAAATCTGTGGCTTGACTAGGAGGATACTGACTCCCACTCTAGAGCTCCCACTTCCCTTCACCAGAAGGCTAACTCTCGCTTTAGTTCTTAAACACTAAGACCAAATTGGGGAATTTAGTTTGTCACCCTTGTCACCCTAAAATCTCCCCAAAAAATATATATTTCCTAATTTATTTGCACTTAATTCCATGAACAAAATCCTCATCGATGAAATTGAATGTGACTTTAACCTTTTTGTAGAAAGCAAGCCCTTCCGGACCTTATGTTTATCAATAAATTTTAACAATTCAATTGGCCAGATCAAAAAGTAAATAAAGCTCAAAGTTTGAATCATAACAATTTATTACCATTTTAAAACCTGCACAATAATATTTATTATCCCTTCATTTTACCATACCTCTGAGTAGGGAGAAAGATAAATGAAACTACTTAGACTTGATGTGAAAGATACAATAAAAAATAAATTGCATGTATAAAAGAAAGTTCATACAATAATAATAAACAAACAACACTTATCTAAAACTCTTTCTCAAAGCAAATCCCTTGTAGCCTTTCCAATGAAATGTAGGAAGAAGAAATCTCTCACTTTTCTCCTTCTCCAACACTCTCAGAGAAAGATTCACACTTAATATCAACACACAAACTCTAAATTATTAAGTGAAAATCACTAATAGACTCCAAAATGGTGGTGGAATAGAGATGGAAAAGTGTATGGAATTTACGAGAATGAATGGTTGTGAGGAATGGAAAAAATGAGCCAATTTTTTAATCAATTTCGGCCCCAAATAGAGCCTAGAGTCGGTTCTCTAATAGGTGCATCCAAGAAACTCTTCAAAAAGTGTCCAAATTTGTCAAATCTTTAAGAAACGCGATCTGAACCGACACTGGCGTAGTTGTCCGTAATCTAAATCCCTCTTCTCTGTCAAATGGAGCCGTGAGCGCTGAAAAAAATTTTAACTACTCTATTTTGCTCTAAATTTCACCCTTTTTGCTTACTCTTTGCTCTCAGTCCTAAAATTCAACAACCTCCATAAAAACATTAAAAATACCTTCTACTAAAGTGCAGTAGCACCAAAAAAGAGTATAAAATATTGGTTTAAGAAAGCATATATTTTTGGTGTATCAAAATCCCCCAAACTTATATGTTACTTGTCCTCAAGTAACTCATTTACTACTAAATTTACTACTATCCTCAAGTAACTCATTTACTACTAAAATATGACTTATGGTAAGGAATTTAACATCTATATTTCTGTATTTTAGTCCACTAAATACAATAGAATAACTTAGAAAAAATTCAAAACAGCTTCGATTAATGCCATTAGTATAAGAATATTCAACAATCAAGTCTAGGATTTATGATTTTCTATTCTTTTCAAGAAAAATTGCAAATTGTAATATTAAAATCACTTAGAGTTTTCATAAGAAAAAGAACTTCATGAAACTTTACTATTAATTAAGTAATACTCAAATATAAGTTTAAAAAATGTAGCTAAGCCTTCTTCTTTAAGTTGGTTCAAGTGAAGGTTCAAGTGAAGCCAAAGCCAATTTTTAATTAGGCATCTCCTCAAGCATCTCCCCATATTATCTTTTTTCTTTTTTTTTCTTTTCAGGATCCTTTCAATCCTTTTTCTTTTCTTTCTTTTCTTTTCTTTTCTCTCTTTTTCTTATGTGGGGATTATTAAATCTGCATAGCCTTTAATTATTTTGAACATCACTATACTTTTCTTAAAGTAAAAAACTTTTCACATTTCTTCACATAACAAATTATAACAAATTTACATAACAAATTTATATTAGCTTAAAGATTTCATAAAGTTCAATTCTTTTCTTCTTAATTGAGTCTTTAAGATTTTAATATTTTAAAAATACAGATTTCCTTACTTAAAATAGAAAAATATAGATTTATTCTCTTATCCCAAATATCTTACTCTAAAATTAACCTCTATTAGTGAAAATTTTTAATTAAGTTTACTATATATTTAGAAAAATAAATATAGTTTTCTATAGTTATCCCCTCATACCAAAGGTCATATTAAATTTTAAAGTTTTGTAAATATTGCTAAGTGACGACAAATAGAATTAAGTTTCTTTCTTTAAAAATGAACTTTTCTTTCCACCCCTAACTTAAATTTTTAAAAGATTTAGCATGAAGAACTGAAAGATAAAGGGTGAAAGAAAACATTTAATAGATAAAAAAAATTACTTATTGAAGGATCTTATTTTTGAAACTTAGTTATGTAATATTGCAGGTGCTAATACGAAAAGCTACAAGACTTAAAACATTAAATAGCACATAATACTTATAAAATCCGTTGAGAAAGGTTTAATTACAATATATTTAACAAAATACTAACAACTAACAACAAAACTAAACTAAATTTCAAACAACAAATAGTTTTATGATTTTACAGTTCACAACTTAATATCTAAAATAAAACAGAGTCTCACTATCAATCAACAAACAGTCTCAACAATATAATAAAAACAAAAAACAAAATAACAAAGTACAGGCAAACATAAACTAAAAGAAAGATCAAACTAACATATCACTAATCATCATCTTGTTCTTCTTCTTCTTCAACATTCAAATTCTACTGTTGATATGGAGTAAAGATAGGGTGAGTAGGAAACTGAACTGAGTGATCCCCTTTCATATATCTGACCATTGCATCATCATAAGCACCATCATATTCAAATTTTTGTTTTATCAAATCATCAATGTGAGCACTTCCGACCTCCATGTTTTCCATTCTATGATCCATTCTCATGATATCTCCATGTTGAATCATCATCTGGTCTAATAGTTCTCGAAGAGTAGGGTTACTAGAAGTAGGTGCCCTCGAAATAGAAGGAATATCTCTGGTCTAACTTCCAGACCTCCAACCAACATGAGATTCATATGTCTTTATATTGGCAGGCCCAATAGCTTTTAGAGGCTCAATCTTGTTTTCCTCAGGTCTAAAATGAACTCCTGCCTATTCACAGAGCGTGAAGATCAAGGCAGGGTGTGCTAAACCACCAGAGGTCTATCCCGAAGCAATAGATCTAGTGTTCGTATAAATAATATAACTTCTATTTATCCTCATCACCTGTTGGATACAGAAGTTCCAGAGGGTTCTATCCTTTCTAACCTCACTATGATGATTTGTCGGTATCATTCTTCCAGAAACAATGTAGTGTCATGCCTTAGATACTATATTTAACATAGAAAGAGGAAAGTTTACCTCAACACCTTTTTTCAGTTTCTAAGTTCCTCTTCCATCTGTAAGAAAAGAAATAACCTCATCCAAGCCTCATTCGTAGCATAAACTATTTATACTGGCAACTGTACACATCTTCCAACTGATAAAATTCATTAATTTTACTTGGAGTAAACTCCAACATTTTCTCACGAAAAAAAATAAAGTCTTCAGAAGCCTCTTTAAAATTGGCATAGTACTCCATCACTACACCAATAATCGCATCGACAGTAAAATAACAAAAATTTTCCCACTATCGAACATTGATTAATCGCTCGACTTCTCCACACAAATTTTTAAATCCACGATATGGAATGACTTTTTTATTTTCAGCTAGACTATGGAAACGAGCACTAACTTTGAAGCTGACAATTTTTTTTTCATCATAGTCCACTTTTCTCTTTCCTTTGCTCATTCTATGTGTCTTGGTAAATCTAAGAAAAATTTGATAAAAATATGATTAAATTCCAAAAATTTCAAAAATCACAGTGCAATACGCTTAGAACTTAAATCTACTAATTATGAGTTCTTCACCAAAGGATTTTCTTAAAATTTCTCAAAAAAATTCCAAAATTTTCAGATCTCGGCAATGTGAGATAAATCTTTAGTGAAAATAAAAAAATTTTAGTTAAATGTGTAGCTCTTAGCTAGAGAAGATGAAATCTGAACTTCCTTTGCTTTAAAATTGCTTGAAATCCTAGTAAAATCAAGCCCTACGTGCAAAAATCGAGGTTGAAGGTGGCTCAAAGGGTAAAAATGGAGTTTTGTGGTGAAAATTGCAAATTTTAAGGGTTTTAAGGTGTACTCATGTCGAGTGCGTTGTTGGCGTCCATGCTAGCGCTGTCTAAGCTGAATGCTAAAAATTCCATTTTCTGATTTTTGTAATTTTTAATTTTCTTTCAATTTACTCCAAAGTCTTCTTAGAATTTTTGAAAAAATATTTTTATCTAAAAAAAAATATCACAAACAAACATTTTCACAAACAACACCAAACTAACTTTTATATATGAAAATACTGACCAAAGGAAAATCTGTTGAGATTTTCATACCTATTTTATACTATTTTTTATGATATTGCACTTTAAAGAAAGGTATTTTTGATGGATTGTTGCAGGAATGATGAAATATGGTCATTGGAGCAAAAAAATGCAAAAAGGAGCAAATTTGGAGCGAAAAGGACCAAAATATGAAGAATTGAACTAGGGTGCTGACGGCGCCATCGACCCCGTCGACGACGAGATTTTCCCTAGACTCAAGAATTAATTCATTAAGAAGGTCCGCCAACGGCACCCTCGAGGCCGCCGACGGCAAGCTCGGCGGGGTTGTCCCCTAAAAGAAGATTTTGGCCAAAAATTGAGAAGACTCTAGAGGTTCTAAGAGAGGAGGAGGCTCAAAATTGAAGTGTGAAAAAGTGTAGAAAGTCTAAATTGTGAGGAATTCTTCGAGAGATTGTAAGAGTGGAGGGAAATTGAGAGATTTCTTCCTCCTTATCGCTTCAAAGAGGAATTATGTGTGCTATAAAGAAAGGAAGAGATTCAGAGGAACATCGAGGAGTTTTCTTGGGGAGAAATTAGAGATAAGTTATTTATTTTTGTAGTTTATATGACTTTGCTTTTATATATGAATTTTGAGTTTTGTTGTGTTTTTCCCATGACATCTGAGTTGTATTCTCTGTCTTTCTCCTTGTCTTGAGATTTGGGAATTGATGATTTGAATTGGTTGAGCCACAAAAATGTTAAAGAAATTGTGATGATATTTTCACTTAGATCTTAATTTACTTTCAATCTAGGCAATTGATTTGTTAAAATATGTTGAGTTTTCCAACTAAAGTGAAGATTACATCCAAGATTCAGGGAGGTCAAAGCCCTTGGAATTTGGGTGCAAATAAATAGGG
>NW_018227308.1:283269-283953 GCF_001263595.1 Phalaenopsis equestris
AGAATAAGTATGCTCCTATTTGGCACAATATAATTTGAACTAATTCACTTTATCCATTCACTATAATTTCTTTACAAGGAAAAGGATGTTTACTTATATATTGAATATCACATTAAAAACTTCATTAGTATATTTAATTAGTTAATAGTTATTAAATTACATATTTAGTTCAATTAGCTAACTACGACAGATAAGAAAATTGAATTCCATTGTTATGATTAAAGTATTGCTTTTCTAAAGTCTTAGTTCCTAGTTCTAATATTACTCCCTATGGGATCGATATCTAGGACTCCATTAGAGCCTTATATTACTTGAGCGATATGTATACTTGCATTGATAAGTGTGACTTTATAATTATTGAATATTTTATACATACATCTTTATCAAATCTATAACTGTTATTAAGTTTTGGTACAGTTGCTGAGGAATTAAATCTTTTAGCAGTAGTATTAATTACTTATATTTTTAAGCATATATAAAGTTGTGGTCAAGTTTTTGGCGCCGTTGCTGGGGGGTAAAGAAAATTACAATTAGAATACCGAACAAATTAGGATTATTAGAAAATTTTTACTTGAACTGCAACTTATTTTTATATTTAGTTAATTATATTACTGTGTACGGATTTCAAATTGTATGCGTCAAATTGTATGCGTAAATCTTATACCCTACGATTTGGAATTAGAA
>NW_018227308.1:283963-288850 GCF_001263595.1 Phalaenopsis equestris
CGATTCAGAATTAGAACGCACTGTTAGAAAGATTAGAAGATTGAGAAGAGAGCCTAGAAATTTTGATACAATTACAATGGAAATGGAAAACAACATGAACAATCAAGAAATAGAAAATGAACACCAACCTAGACCCTTACAGGATTATGGAAATCCTACAGCAGATGAAATTCACTTATCTATCCAAAATCCTGATGTAGCTGCTAATTAATTTGAGCTTAAACCTTCTATTATCCAAATGGTACAAAACAATCAATTCGGAGGTACACCAAATGAAGATCCTAATTTACACCTCACTAGTTTTTTAGAACTGTGTGCTACTTTTAAATATTACATACTCTCAAATGATGTTTTTAGACTTAGACTTTTTCCTTTTTCACTTAGGGATAAGGCTAACATGTGGTTAAAATCATTAGCACCAGGATCTATTAGAACTTGGGGAGAACTTTCACAGAAATTTCTTTCTAAATATTTCCCTCCATCTAAAACTGCCAAACTTAGAAATGACATAACATCGTTCTGTCAGATTGATGGAGAGTCAATATATGAAGCTTGGGAGAGATTTAAAGATCTTCTTAGTAAGTGCCCTCATCATTCGTTACCAAATTGGTACCAGATTGGTTGATAATTCAAACTTTTAATAATGGATTAGTGGGGTCACTTAGATTGATTATAGATGCTGCAGTTGGTGGTTCATTAATGTCATAAACTTTTGATGAGTCTTATTTGTTAATATAAGAGATGGCTACCAATAATTTTTAATGGCCCTCTGAAAGGGTAAATCCTAAAACAGTAGCTAGTGTCCATGATTCTGATGCAATACCTATGTTGGCTTCGCAGATTGCTACAATATGAAAGAAATTAGATCATTATGGGATGAATTATTCTCCAACAGCTCCTATGATGGAAGAGAATTCATCTGGGCAATTTATGGATGTTCAACCTTCATATAAGACTTTAAACGCTATTAATAGACCTAACAACACTTATTCAAACTATTATAACCCAGGTTTGAAGAATCATCCAAATTTTAATTAGAATAACAATTCTTGTACAAATCAACAATGGGCAAACAAACCAGTGAACCCAATAGGAAATTCATCAAACTAAGGAAATGTTAACTATAGACCTTATTCTCCAGGATTTTGCAGTAACACTCAAATTAAGAAGGAAAAGTTGTCTATGGAAGAACTGATATTAAACATGGGTCAACAATTCCAAAATAAAAGAAATCAATTACAAATTCAAGGAAATCAATTACAAAATCAAGGCACTGCTATTAAGAATACTGAAAACCAACTGAAAACCAATTAGGGCAAAGAATACTGAAAACCAATTAGGGCATATCGCTACTATGCTTAATAACCGAACATTAGGAACATTTTTGAGTACTGTGGAACCAAATCCTAAAGATTAAGGAAAAGAACAAATTAAAGCAATACAATTACGAAGTGGAAAAGGATTGAAAACAAGGGCACAGAAAGTAATGGAAACTGAAAGAGAGAAAGTGGATACCAAAAAAGAAAATAATCATGAGTACCGAGATTTAGAATATTTACTTACACCAATGAAGATTACTGTGGAGAAACCTCCACCACCATTTCCTCAAAGATTGAAGCAACACAAACATAAAAAAAAATTTTCCAATTTTTTATAAATTTTTAAGAAGTTAACGGTAAATATCCCTTTCGTAGAAGCTTTAGAGCAAATGCCCAATTATGTAAAATTTATGAAAGATATTCTAAACAAGAAAAGGAAGCTCATGGATAACAAAACTTTTGCACTTAGAGAAGAGTGTAGTGCAATTATTCAGAAAAAGCTTCCTGAAAAATTAAAAGATCCTGGTAGTTTCACTATACCGTGTGCTATCGGTAAAAAAATTTATGGAAGAGCTTTATGCGATTTGGGAGCCAGCATTAATCATATGCCTCTATCAATTTTCAAAAGATTAGGATTATAAGAAGACTCACCTAATTCTGTAACTCTTCAGTTAGCGGATCGTTACGTTACATATCTTTAGGGGGTTATTGGAGTTATAGAAGATGTGTTAGTAAAAGTTGATAAATTTATCTGTCTTGTAGATTTCATTGTTTTAGATATGGAGGAAGATAAAGAAATACCTATCATTTTAGGGAGACCATTTTTAGCTACTGTAAAAGTTATGATAGATGTTCGAAAAGGAGAATTAACAATGAGAGTTAACAATCATGAAGTGACTTTTAACATTGCAAAATCTATGAAATATCCTGCCGTTGAAAGAGATAATGAATGTTTTTGCATGGAAATTAGTGAACATCTATTGAAAGAAAATTTTGAAGGTAAAGAACAATTTGAAGATAGTGATGAACTTGTTTTGGATGAATTAGGGAATGAAGAATTAGATTACGTTCAGGAAAGATTTAAGATGCTAGATATTACGGGAAATGCTGATAAGAATCTATTACCGTCAATTATAAAACAACCTGAAGTTGAGTTGAAAATATTGTTTAGCTACTTGAAAGATGTATTTTTGGGAGACTCATCTACATTACCTGCTGTTATATCTTCATAATTAAATAATTTGCATGAGCAAAGACTCTTAGATACATTGAAAAGATATAAGAAAGCTTTTGGTTGAACCTTAGCTGATATTAAGGGAATCAACCCTTCGATCTGTATGCATATATTATATTAGATGAACAATATAAACCAAGAGTAAATCCATAAAGGAGATTAAATCCTATGATGAAAGAACTAGTTAAGAAAGAAATTTTGAAATGGTTAGACATTGGAATTATATATCCTATTTCAGATAGTGCGTGGGTAAGTCGAATTCATTGTGTTCCTAACAATTCCTAAGAAATGAGGAGTGATTGTTAAAATAAAAGAAAATAATGAATTAATACCTATCAGACAAGTAACTCGGTGGTGTATTTGCATTGATTATAGAAAATTAAACACTCCCACTAGGAATGCTCACTTTCCTTTAACCTTTTTAGATCAAATAGTAGATATCCTTGCTGAGCACAAATATTTTTATTTTTTAGATGGATATACTGGTTACCATCAAATTCCTATCGCTTCTGAGAATCAAGAAAAGACAAAATTTACTAGTGCTTTTGGAACTTTTTCATTTAGAAGAATGTCTTTTGGATTATGTAATGCGCCTGTAACATTCCAGAGATGTATGATGTCTATATTTACTAAATTAATTGATGATGGATTGGATGTATTTATGGATGATTTCTCTGTATTTAGAACATCATTTGATGCATGCTTAAGTTATATTGAAAAGTTATGTTGAAAAAGTTTTAGAGTTATAAAGAACTAATTTGGTTCTGAATTGGGAGAAATGTCAATTTATGGTTGCAGGAGGATATGTGTTAGGGCATAAAATATCGGAAGATGGAATGGAAGCAGACCCTGCAAAAATTCAAGTTATATGTAAAATAACACCTCCTACTAATGTAAGAGAGGTTAGGAGTTTTCTTGGACATGTTGTTTTTATAGGCGTTTTATTAAAGATTTCTCAAAAGTTACTAAACCTCTATGCCAACTTTTAGAAAAGGACAAGAAATTTGAATTTACTGAAAGCTATTTGATTGCCTTTGAGTTAGTAAAGGAAAAATTAATCACAACACCTATTATAGTTTCACCTAACTAGGAGAAACCATTTGAACTGATGTGTGATGCTAGTGATATGCTATTGAGTTATTCTTGGACAAAGGTATGAAAAGATTTTTAAAGTTATATACTACGCTAGTAAAACTCTTAATGATGCACAAATTAATTGAATTGTTACTGAAAAAGAGTTACTGGCCATTATGTATGCTTTAGATGAATTTAGATCTTAGTTAAATGGAACAAAATGTGTTGTGCACACTGATCACTCTGCTATTAAATATTTAATGCAAAAGAAGGATGCCAAACCAAGGTTGATTAGATGGATACTTTTGATTGAAGAATTTGATCTTATGGTTATTGATAGAAAGGGAACCGATAATCAAATTGCTGATCATTTGTCAAGATTAAAAAACCATGAATTATCTGACACTGACAATAAAATTACAGACAGTTTCCTTGATGAACAACTTTATAATATTAAATAGTGGAAAATAACATGGTATGCTGATATTGTTAATTATATTGTAAGTGATATTTTGCCACTTATGCTGAAACTGCAACAACAAAGGACATTTACTCATGATGCAAAAGCATATTTTTGGGATGAACCTTATTTTTATAAATAATGTAAGGATCTGATTATGAGAAGAGTTTACCTTATGAAAAAACTGAGCTTATCATTCAGAAATGTCATGATTCTGAATTTGGAGGACATTTTGAGATTGATAAAACTGCTTATAAAATTTTACAAGCTAGATTTTATTGGCCTACTTTCTTTAGAGATGTTTATAGATACATAAAAACATGTGATTGATGTCAACGAGTAGGCAATATATCTAGAAGAAATGAAATGCCTCTGAATTTCAGTTGAGATCTTTGATGTTTGCGGATTAGATTTCATGGGATGATTTATTCCTTCATTTGGGAACTTATATATATTAATTGCGTAGACTATGTTTCTATGTGGATTGAAGCGCAAGCTTTACCTCGTTGTGACGCTAAAAGTGTTTCAAGATTTTTAATGAAAAATATTTTCACTAGATACGGAATGCCTAGAATGATTATCACTGATAGAGGATCCCATTTTAGAAATAAATACATTCAGAGATTGGCAAAACAATTTACTATTATTCATAGAATTTCTACTGCCTATCATCCTCAAACTAGTTGGTTAGCTGAAGTTTCTACTAGAGAGATTAATCAAATACTTAAAAAGACTGTAAACCCTAGTAGAGTAGATTGGTCCACTAGACTGGATAACGCATTATGGGCTTACAGAACTGC
>NW_018227308.1:289069-298407 GCF_001263595.1 Phalaenopsis equestris
AAAGACCAAATTTTAAAGAGGTTTTAATGATCAGTCAACCTGAATAACACCTGAATATGTCGGGCTGACGACGTTAAACCAAGCATTTTATGGGAGGCAACCCATATTTATCTTTACTTTTATTGCAATTATAGTAGTTTTTATTTGAACCTATCATTAGTTTGTGGTAGTATTAAGCTCTACTAATCTTATTTTCTCTTGAATCATCATAAAAATTGGATCCATAAAGAAAAATTGGAACGCATTCGGACCAGAGCGAAACTGTGCAATTTTTTCCTTGGGCGCCGATTGCACCCTCGATGCCGCCGACGGTGGGTTTTGCCGAGAGTCCAAGGAAAGTAAAATAAATATAAAAGCTCTCCAACGACGCCCTTGATGCCACCGACGGCGAGACCGGTGAGATGGCGGTTTCTGGAGTTTGAATGGCAGGATTTCTGGAGTTTGAATGGGCAGTTTTTAGCTGTTTTGGGCGGGACTTACCCCTTTTGAACACCCAAATTTGATTCCTAAGTTCATAGTTCCCCAAAAAATGAAGTAAAACTCCGCCAATTTCATTCCTATGGCGTCCAATTCCCCTGATAATTTGAGAATGCAAGTTTTCAATCAACGAAAATTTATTAGTGCGGAAGCACAACAAATCTTCAACAAGGTGCTGACGAAGAAAAGATTGATTAAGGAACGATGATTCATAAATTATGGATTGAAAAATTCCTCGTCGGCATTTGAAGAGACGATAGTGCGGCGAAGATGGGAAGTGCTGTGTTATACTACCGCCACCGTGGTTGTTCATGTGGTAAAAGAATTTTATGCAAATTTACATGGAATTAACCAAGAAATTGTTTATGTGCGACGTAGATTGATAACGTTCATTCCTGCACAGATCAATGAATTATACATGATTGAGAACATTCCTGTCTGCCACTATTCCACCTTCATCCCGATAAGAGACCAGATGAAAGAAATTTACCAATATTTAATGGACGAAACTGACGACTGGGAAATGAGAGAAAACGGGTATGTTAGTTTTTCTGCAATACTCCTAAATCCCATTTCAAAACACTGGAACTTTTTCATTTCAGCAAAATTGTTATCGACAATGAAGATCGGTAAAGTTTCTAAAGAAAGTGCTATTTTGAATTACTACATCCAAAGGGGACTGTCGATCGTTATTGAATCAATAATTGTGAAGTCGGTTTAGGGCTTGAACGTTCATGGATCAGCTTATGGGCTTGAATACCCTTCCAAAATTTTCTCACTTTACAGTCAGTTCGCTGAACGTTCATGGATCAGCTTATGGGCTTGAACACCCTTCCAAAATTTTCTCACTTTACAGTCAGTTCGAAGTGTCCTAAAAAAATTGGGAAAAGGTACGTCTACCTTGGAAGCCTTTGGATCCAACTGAGAGATTCCACTCTTTTGAAGATGAAAATGACATGGCCATTATAGTAGATCAATCATCTCAAAATTCACTGCCAGTTCAACCTTTAATTCCTGATAAAACACTAGGGATCCTGCACAGAATCAAGAAATTGGAGAAGAAGGTACAAAATGTCATGAATGCAATTAATAATATCTCCGATTTTTTCGATCATCTAGACTAGAGGATGAAAGAACATTTTGATCACTCTGGACATTTAGAAGATAGTTTGATACGACTAATGAGGAGGATGAAACTGATAGAAGAGGATTCCACTGAAGAATTTCCATACCGACCCTTCTACAACCTCTTCGTTCATGTGCAATCAATGGGTGAACTCAGAGGAGAATCTAGTACTTATTCTCATGAATAGTAGATTTATATTACTATCTGTATGTTTATCTATATAATTTGATTTGAACTTTGTATTTTCTTTGCTTTATAATTATGCTTTTATATCTCTGTATAGTTGAGACTAAGCATATGACATTTTGATTTCAGCATTTTGAGTGTTGTGGATTGGATTGCGATGCTGAATTAATGTGTTGAGGTTGAGAAAATACCAAACTTTGGTGTGTTATGTAACGTATATTGTACCCCTTGAAATTTATATATAAATGTGATGTTCTGTGTTGTGAAAGTTTATTTGTGATAAGTACATCATTTAGTCACTTAAAATTATGTTTGTAATGATTGAACGGATGTCGTTAAGGCTTTAAATTCTCCCGAAAATGATAGGTATCTCTTTATATTCCTCCATATCTAGCACAATGAAATCAATAAGAAAGTTAAACTGATCCACTTTCACTAGGACAACTTCTATAACTCCTTTAGGATAGGTTATTGAATAATCTATTAACTACAGAGTTACAGTGGTAGGGGTTATTTCTCTTAATCCTAATCTTTTAAATAATGATAATGGCATAAGGTTAATGCTTGCACCTAAATCGCATAGAGCTTTTCCTAAAAATTTGTCTCTTGTTGCACATAGAATTGTAAAGCTACCCGGATCTTTAAGATTTTTAGGAAGTTTTTTCTGAATTATAGCACTGCACTCCTCACTAAGTGAAATAGTCTCATTATCTTTAAACTTCCTTTTTCTATTAAACTTCCTTTTTTAAACTTCCTTTTCTATTGAGAATATCCTTCATAAACTTTACATAGTTTTGAATTTGTTATAAGGCTTCAGCAAATAGAAAATTGATTGTAAGCTTCTTAAATATTTCAAAAAATTTCAAAAATTGCTTATCGAACTTCTATTTTTGAAGTCTCGAAGGAAATGGAGGTGGTGGTTTTTCTAAATCAATTTTTTCAGGAGAAATGGGTCTTTCAAAATCTTTCGAAACTTCCTCTTTTGATGCTTCAATCTCTTCTCTGTCTACTTCAATCTCTTTTTGAATCCTACCTTCCATCTCTCTTCCACTTCTAAGTTGTACGTCTTTAACTTGCTCTTTATTCTGGACTTTTGGATTTGATTCAGTATTATAAGAAAGTGTTCTATGGGATCTATTACTTAATGAACTTGCAATTTGCCCAAGTTGATTCTCAATATTTCTATTTGTAGCATCTTGACATTGTAATTGATTACCCATTTGTAACACCACTTCTTCTATATACAACTTCTCATCCTTAAATTGTGTATTACTGTTGATTCCCGAAGGATAAGTAGATCTATAATTATTATTACCTTGATTGTTCTAGTTTCCTAATGGGTTTACTTAGTTGTTCCCCCATTGCAAATTATTACCACCCAAATTGTTACTCCAATTAAAGTTGGGATGGTTCTTCCAACATGGGTTATAATAATTGGAATTTGGGTTATTTTGGTTATTATTTATGACATTCAAAGTTTCTAATGATGTTTGAGAATCTATCATTTGGTCTAATGAATTCTCTTTAATCTTGGAAGTTTGTTGAGAAAAATTCATTCTAAATTGGTCTAACTTCCTTGAAATTGTAGCAACTTGATTTGCTAACGCAGTAAATGCATCTGTTTCATGTATATTGGCTACTTTCTTAGGATTCACCCTCTCAGAAAGCCATTGAAAATTATTGGTAGCCATCTCTTCAATTAAAGCATAAGCGTCATGAAATGGTTTTGACATCAATGAACCACCAGCAATGACATCGATAATAGATCTAAGAGAACCAATTAATCCATTGTAAAAGGTTCGAATTATTAACCAATCTGGTATAGCATGGTATGGACACTTTCTTAAGAGTTCTTTAAATCATTCCCATGCTTCATAAATAGATTCGCCTTCAAACTGATTAAAAGATGTATTAACATTTCTAAGCTTTACAGTTTTTTATGGTGGAAAATATTTAGAAAGGAATTTTTGTGCTACATCACCCCATGTTTTGATTGATCTAGGTGCTAATGAATTCAACCACATCTTAGCTTTATCCCTAAGTGAGAAAGGAAATAACCTTAGTCTTATGGTATCTTTTGAAACACCATCATATTTAAATGTAGCACATAACTCTAGAAAATTGGTAAGATGTAAATTTGGATCTTCAGTTGGAGATCCCATAAAATGATTATTCGATACCATTTGGATAAAAACAGGTTTAAGCTCAAAAGAATTAGCCACTAGAATAGGTTTTTGAATACTACAATGAAGTTCATCTACGGTAGGGTTGACATAATCTCTTAAAGGTCTAAACTCTTGATGAATTTCTTCATTTTGATTATTTTGATTTGCCATTTCCAAATTTTTTTTTTATTTTTCAAGATTTTAAATTTTTGGAACTTCCCTTTGGTTCTCCCCGAAAACGACCTTTCTTTTTTGAACCTATTTATAAAGAACTTCAAAAAAGAAAAAAAAAGGTGAAAAAGAAATTTTTACAACTTCTAAATAAAATAAAATAAAATAAAATAAAACAAAACATACAAAATAAGATTAAATATTTAATTTTTAAATAAGTTTTTCTAAAAATAGAAATTTACTTAGTTTTCTTCACTGACACGGTGCCAGAAACTTGATCTTTGGATAATTATTGCTTATGCACAGTATAACAATAGTTTTGATGGTATTATTCACATATGATTTCTAATTTTGCAACAAAACCAAAAACTTGATTCTGAAGAAAAATAAGAATTTAACTGTTTAATTTATATATATTTATATTGGGATACTACACAAGTATATGTATCGTTATCAAGCAATATAGGAATTTTTGATTAAGACCTGAATATCGAACCCACAGGGAAGATTATGCAATATGCACTCTTTAGAAAGTTTTTTATTTTTAAAAAAGATAATTACTTAAACTAAAAATGATTTTTGTAGGAATTAAAAATTTAATCTTGGTATTTTTGATATTTTAACGAAACAGTAATAACTAAAAAGATAACAAAAGTTTTTGTAGAAGAAAATTATTTAATATTAAAATATCTTTCTTCTTATCATGAATTAGTATAAGTATAGGAATTCTGTTGTGGAGGTATGCAAAATGGGGTGTTCCAAATAATTAGAGATGCTATAAAGAACATTGACTAATTTAAAGTTTAAATAGTTTTGAAGACCGGCTAGGCAGGGAGGATAGTAGCTCTCACCCTAGAGTTCTCTTGATTTCCTCCACTTGGGGGCTAACATTCTTGTATCAGAACCTAAAATAAAAAACCAAGTTAGGGGCTTCAATCTGCCACTTTAAAGTCCTCTAACTCTACACCCATCAACGAATACTTTCCTATTTATTTGCACTCAATCATATGAATTACATTCTCATTCATACAATCTCATGTGATTCTTTCCAATTGTTGACTGAGACAATACCAGCCCGGTTCTTACATGTTCTCACAAAAAAATTTAACAACTGAATTGGCCAAATCCAGAAGTAAATGAAGTGCATGACTTTAAATCATCACAACTTCTTACAACATTAAAGATCAATACTCTTCACAACTTCCACCAAAAACTTAATTACTTATCATTTTAAGAAGAAAGATAAAGAAAGCTACTTAGAATCTATAGAGAAAACAAAACCACACTTTAGTTTAAAAGAAGAAATCATTGTCAAACCAACAACAAGTCTCACTTCAAACTAAAAGTAGTCTAAAACAAAAAGATAAAAACGTATCTCCAGTCCTCCACCAAACTCTTGAAGTTCCTTTGAATCTCTTCTCTTTTACAATCACTCAAAAAAAAATAACAAAAAGTACAAAGTAAATAAGAAGTGGTTCCTGAAAAATCTCTCTGATCTAACTCCTCAGAAAAGAACTTTCAAAACTTGCCAATATTTTCATGACTCTTTTCTAAGTCCTCTCTTCTTTCTTTTATAGCTTTCCAAGAGGTTCCTTGCCTTGGGATCTCATCAAAATGTATCTTGATTCGATGTATTTTCCCAAGAGACGCATCCTTTCATGATAATTTTTTTCATGACAATTTTCATCCATGGTGGTTAAAACCACCTATCAAGCTAATGGGTGCCTCAAAAACCTCTTCAAAATTCTTGAAAATTGATTTTACTCGTCTAGTAACTGCCACTGTCGCATAAGCGCGGGGTCTCCGCAGTGTGGCCTTCTCTGTTTAACGGGCGCTTAAGCGCCGGATCTGGCGTATAGGTACCAGAACTCTTTTGCACAAATTTTCACCTTTTTGCTCCAAATTTGATCCTTTTTCACTCCTTTAAACATTTTTCCCATTTTAACTTGTATCTGCAAGACAAAACACAAAAATACCTTCCATTAAAGCGCAATATCTAAAAAATAGGTATAAAAATATGTCTAAAAAAACTATATATTTTAGGTATATCATACAACTCTATCTTTAGTAACATCAGCCAAATGATATGTTGGCAAATGTCTGACAAAAATGAAGTGGTGTCGTATTTCTAACTGAATGGTCAACATAGTAGTAAAGAAGTTAACTATCTTATTATTCTTAATATTCCATTCCCATCTTCCATCTAGAAAAAATGCAATCACTTCCTATAGTGATGAATCAGTAATCACAAACGTGGCATATTCATCAAAAAATACACCCCTCAAACCATATAAAACATTGATCTGATTAGCAATAAACTCAACTTGTTTACCTATAATAAGGATGTGATCATCAGTAGTGAATCTCAGGTTTGCATAAAACTCTTGAACCATCGGGACAATTTCTACGGCAGTGAAGTAGCAAAATATTACCCAATTTATGGCAAGAATCAATCTTTCGACCTCGCCACCCGGGTTTGCAAACGCTCGCGCTTGGATCATTATTTTTGTCTCCATCTGAGTATTGTAACTATGTTGGGCTTTAAAACTAACAAATCTTTCTGCGTCGAAGTCCTTGGATAGCTTCTAACTATTTAAGCAAGGTTATTTGGTAATAAACTTTTCACCATGAGTTTTTTTCAAGTTTTTTCATAAAAAAAATCAAATTTTTGGATCTCCCAAAATCCATAGTGAACATAAAAAATTTCTAAGTTAAAGTGAAGCTCTTACCAATAGAATATGAAAATTATAGTTTTTAGCCTCCAAATCCTTCTCTATCGCCCACAATGTAATGCCCTAGACAAAGGTCTTGAGGTAGAAGACGACTCAAGAAGTGAAAATAGAGTTTGTCCGTGCGATTTCGTACTTTTATAGGCAACATATCATGTTCAAACCTTTGGCACATCATGCACCTAGTCTCTATAAGCTGACGCATCATACGCTGAGCTCAAATTTTACAGATTTTGATTTTTATGGAAATCTACTTCGTACCTTATTACGTCAACCTCTATTTGACTCAAATTAACTTTTTTAAGCATATATAAAAATCACACTAACCCAAAATTTTCACAAACAACACAAAACTCACATTTATAAATAAAATCCATGTTATTACAAACTAACATTTTTCAAGCCAACAAACATCAAATTCAGTGTTCTAAAGCAAACCAACATCCTAACACTGAAATCTAAACATCAAATTTGAAACATAAACATAGATTGCGTTCATTAGAAAGGAAATTCAATCCAACACAACAAACTAAAATAAAATGTACTACAATGTACTACATAAAATACAAAAAACATTCCATGCATAAATTAAGATCAGACATCATCTTCACTATCGTCCACCTGGATATCTTCCATGAATTGGTAGTGCACATACAGATTATAGAAGGGTCGAAATGGAAATTCATAAGTTGAAATTTCCTCCTTAATCCAAGTATGTTTCTTAAACATACGTACCAAACCCTCTTCAATATTCCATGTATGTTCAAAATGTTCCTTCAGTCTCCAATCTAGATGATCCAACATTTTTAGTAATATTCCCAATCACGGGCATGAGATTCTGCACAACTTTTTTTATCTTCTTGATTTTCTTTGAAAGTTCACTCAAGTTATAGTAGAGCTGAATATGTGATGATTTCTGAGATCTTTAATCCATCAGTACATTCATATGCTTTCCATCTCCCATTCCAATACAGCTACATTGGACTTCTGGATCCAATAACAACCAAGGAAGTAGCACTTTTCCCAAACTTTCATAAGATACTTGCGATTGACTGCATAGTAGAAAAATAGTGGATGGTTGTCTCAGTCCAGTTGCAAATTCATTCAAAATTAAACCCAAAACTGATTTCAAAATATTTTCTCCAACATCAATAGGTTTTTCGGCTTAAAGACAACAATTCTAATTGACACTCTTCTTTGTGAACTTACTAATTTTCATGGTAGGCAGTAATTTTGATGTAATAATGAAGTGTCAGGCTTTTGAAAATAGATTTATAAATGATGAAGGAAAACTTACATTTCCATCATCTCTGGTCTCCCAATTAGCATCTTCATTTGCAAGTTAATAGAGTTCATTCATATTCTCTCTAGTAGGGATAAAGTTTGCATAATCACAGATTGGCACATTTTCAATCATAAACATCTCGTTTATTCTTGAAGTAGTGAATTGCACAAACCTACCATACACATAAATCATTCCTTGGATGATCCCATTGAAATTTGCATAAAATTATTTCACTACAGGAACAAGAACAGTGACAGAGTGTAGCAAAGCACTTCCCAAGACCTCAGCGCAATAGTCTCTTCTACTCGAGTATTCGGCGTGTTGAATCCTCGATTCAAAAATCCCCTTTCTTTGATAAGTCTCTTCTTCACTAGAACTCGATCAAGTAATTTCTATGCATCAAAACTGACAAACTTTTATCATTTGAAAATTCTAAATCTAGCAGAGTTTTTATAGTGCGAAGCCATAGGAATTGAAAAATGGTGACTCTTTCCTCATTTTCACCCTAAAATATGGTTTGGATTCAGTTTTTAGGAGTTATATGGAGAAGAAACTGCCAAAAACTCCCAAAACCCGCCATTTGACACATTTTTATACATTTTTGGACCTGTAGTGCATCATGCGCTGATCTGGCGCATTTTGTGCCAACTCTCTAGAAAGTGGCACATCATACGCCAATCTGGCGCATGATGCTTCATTTTCAGAATTTTTGCTGTTTCGATTTTGATCCAATAAATTCTCAATTTATTCATAAAATAAGGCAAATAAAGATGTTTCTATATTTTTTATTAACTATACGGACTACATAAAGAAATAAGCATAAATATATGTGAAATATATAGAACAAAACAAACTCAAAAATAAGGTAAACAACGATACAAATGGGTTGCCTCCCACAAAGTGCTTGGTTTAATGTCATCAGTTGACATTCCCAGTTTTATTCTTGGTGACCCAACATTATTGTCTCCTTAAAAGTTGATCTTTGACCATTAAAATATGATTTTATTATGTGCCTATTCACTTTAAATATTCTTCCGGTCTTGTGGTCTTCAATATTAACTGCCCCTTATGGATAGACTTTTATAACTCTGAATGACCCTTTCCACCTAGACTTCAATTTTCAAGTAAATCATTTCAATCTTTCATTTTATAATAAAACTTCCTATCTAGGTTCAAATTATTTATTTATTATCTTCCGA
>NW_018227308.1:298417-307055 GCF_001263595.1 Phalaenopsis equestris
TCATGTCATTTTTTCATCTTTTCCTTATAAATCCTCGCATTATTGCATCGAGGTAAAGTGATTGCTTAAATCCATTTGAAACGTAATCCACTACAAACAATATGTATCTATTTCTAATGATGATATAAATGGTCCCATAAAATCTAAACCCCATGCATCAAAAATTTCAATTTCTGAGTTAAAATTTAGAGGCAATTCATTTCTTTTTAAAATATTACCTACTCTCTCACACAGACACATTTTTTGATATATATATTAATGTCTCTAAATAGAGTAGGCCAATAAAGTCCAAATTGTAAAATTTTATGAACAATTCTATTACTCCCAAACTGTTCTCAAAATTTAGAGTCATGATACTTTTGAATAATCTATTGAATTTCTTTATAAGACACGCATCATCTCATCATTAAATCTTTACATTGCTTATATAAATATGAATCATCCAAAAAATATGATTTTGCATCATAAAAGAATTTAGTTTCCTGATGTTTTATTAATCCATATTTTAAAATACCACTAACAATATAATTTACTATTTTAGCATACCAAGGTATTTCCCATCCATTTACATCATAAAGTCGTTCATCAGGAAAAGTTTCATTATTTTCTATTTCCATATAAAGTGTTTCTTCTTGTTCTAGCCTTGATAAATGATCAATCCTTTTCTTATTGACTGCTACAAAATCAAACTCTTGCATCAGAAGTACCCATCAAATTAATCTTGGTTTAGCATACTTCTTTTACATCAAATATTTAATAGCCGGATGGTCAGTATGCACAAAACATTTAGCTCCAATCAGATATGATCTAAACTTACCAAAAGCATACACAATAGGTAATAACTCTCTTTCAGTGGTGGTGTAATTAATTTGAGCATCATTAAGAGACTTAAGAATACAGCATAGTATATAACATTAAAAATCTTATCATATCTCTGCCTTAAAACAACTCCAAATGCATAATCACTAGAAACACACATTAATTCAAAAGCTTTCTCCCAATCCGATGAAACACTTATAGGAGTAGTGATCAATTTTTCCTTTAAAGTTTCAAGGGCTTTAAGGCAGTCTTAATTAAAGTCAAATTTTGTATCTTTCTCTAGAAGTTGGCATAAAGGTTTAGTAATTTTTGAAAAATCCTTAACACATCTCTTATAAAATCCAACATGTCTTAAAAAGCTCCTAACTCCTCTTACTGTGGTAGGTGGAGATAGATTTGATATAACCTATATTTGTTCAAAATCTACTTCAAGTCCATTTTCATAAATTTTATGTCCAAGCACAATTCCTAGTGCATACATAAAATGACATTTTTTCCAATTCAATTTGAGATTAGACTTTTCACAACGTCCCAGAAGTTTCTCTAAATGATTTAGACGTATTTCGAATGAAGTTCCAAATACAGAAAAATCATCCATAAAGACTTCAATCCCTTTTTTAATCAAATCACTAAAAATTGACATCATACATCTTTGAAATGTTGCAGCTGCATTACATAATCCAAAAGGCATTCGCCAAAAAGCAAAAGTTCCATAAGGACTAGTAAATGTTGTTTTCTCTTAATCCTCTACAGCAATAGGTTTTTGATGATAACCTGTATATCCATCTAGAAAATAAAAATATTTATGCCCATCTAATCTATCCAACGTCTCATCTAATCTATCCAACTAATCTATCCAACGTCTCGTCCAAAAAGGGTAAAGGAAAATAATCCTTTCTGGTGGAATAAATTAATTTTCTATAATCAATGCAGATTTGCTAAATAGTGACTTGTCTTCTTGGTATTAGTTCATTATGCTCATTTTTCATTATAGTCGCACCTCCTTTCTTTAGAACATGGTGAATTGGACTAACCCAAGCACTATCTTAAAAAAGATATTTTACTCCAACATCTAACCATTTCAAAATTTCTTCTTTTACTACTTCTTTCATCACAAGATTTAATCTTTTTTTAGGGTCAGCTCTTGGTTCATGTTGATCTTGTAATAAGCTTCTATGCATACAAATTGAAGGATAGATTATTTTAAAATCAACTAATGCCCATCCAAATGCTTTCTTATGTCTTTTCAAAATTTCTAACAACTGTTGTTCTTGCATATCAGTTAAGTCTAGGATACTATAACATGTAATGTAAATAAATCTCTTAAAAATGCATACTTTAAATGTGTAGGAAGCATTTTCAGTTCTATTTCAGGGGGTTTCTCAATAGATGAAATCAAATTCTTGTTACTTTCTATAGAATCCAACATTTGAAATCTTTCCTGAACATAATCTATATCCTGTTTACTTACTTCGATAGATTCTTCTTGAATTGTATCCTTATCTTGATATTCTAGATAATCCTTTTTAAATTATCTTTCAAAAGTTTTCTTGAAATATTCATGGCTAAAATATTAATTAATATCCATTCTGAAGCATTCAACCTCTTTGCTCTTTTGTAGGGTATGTAATCGATTTTGCAATATTAAATGTAACCACTTGATCACTAACTCTCATAGTTAGTTCTCCTTTCTATACATCTATCAACGCTCTTCTAGTGGCTAAGAATAGTCTTGTTAAAATGATAGGAGTTTCTTAATCATCCTCAAAATCTAATAAAATAAAGTCTACATGAAAGATAAACTTATCGACTTTTACCAAGACATCTTCTATAACTCCTTAAGGATAGGTAATCGAATGATCAGCTAACTACAGAGTTACAGTTGTAGGTGAAATATCTCTAAGGCCCAACCATCTAAAAATTGATGATGGCATAAGATTAATAATGACTTCTAAATCACATAAAGAGATTGAATGCTTCAGAATAATATATCTCTCTCCCCTCCTCTCCTCTTACCTCTCTTATTCTCACTTTTTATCCTCTCCCACCATCTCTAATTTTCTTGATTGGTCTCCTTTCTCCATATATCTATATCTATCAACTAATCTCTCTCCCAATCCCTTTCTATATATAGATGCCCTAATCTTCTTTATTTCCCTCTCTCATTTTTTCTCCCAATCACCAATCTCTCTCTCTTATTAGAGAGAAAAAGAGAATAAGAGAGAGAGGAGAAAAAGAGAGTGCTACAAAAGATAGAGATAACAAGAAAGGTGAGAGAGATAAGATGATAGAGAAAGAGATATAGAGAGTGTGTGAGAGGACAATGAGATAAGTATTATTTTTCTAAAATCTTAGTTGATAGTTCTAATATTACTCCATGTGGGATCGATATCTAGGACTTATTTTGTCAATTCTTCTCTATCTATCCTTTCTCTCCCTCTCTATCGGACACACTCTCTTGGAAACTTTCAACCTGACCCTCTCTCCCCATCTCTTTTAATAAGAGATAGAGGGAAGGAGATATAACGAGTCGGAGAAGCATGAGAGTGAGGAGAGAGACAGAGCTTTTAAGGATATGTAAAGTCCTTGTCAGTTAACTTTTCTATGACACTCCTAAATCCCGTTTCCAAACACTGACACTTCTTCATTTCTACAAAACTATTACCGACAATGAGGACAGGTAAAGTTCTTAAGGAAAGTGCTATTCTGAATTACTGCATCCAAATGGGACTACCGATCGATATTGGATCTATAATTGTGAAGTCTATTTTTGGCCTGATCGTTCATGGATCAACTTATGGGCTTGGACACCATTCCAGAGAGAGAATATAGAAGGGGAGATAGTTGATAGTGTCAGAGAGAGAAATCTCTCATTCTGTCATTCCACTCTAGATGAGAGAGAAATCCAGAGTGAGAGAGAGTGAAAATTCCTTGTAGTGAGATAGAAAGGGAGGAAGGAATGGAAGGGTTGTAGAGAAAGAGAGAGATTAAGTATGAGAGAGAGATAGAGAGAGGGTGAGGGTGGGTGGGAGAGGGAGGTACATAATGTTATGAATGCATTTAATAATATCTCTGATTTCTTCGATCATCTAGACTGGAGGATTCTATCCTTATCTTGATATTCTAGATATTTCTTTTTAAATTCTCTTTCAAAAGTTTTCTTACTAACTCTCACTCTTTTTCACTTTCCTTTTGTCTTGCTCACCTTTCCTCTTTCTTTATTTCTTTTTATCTCTTTCACTCTTGATATCCATCTCTCCCTCTTTCTCCTAATCTCTCTTCACTTCTTTGTGTTCTCTTCGGGAAGAAATGAATAAGGAAGTGAGAGTCGGAGAGAGTGAGCAGAGAGATTATATGAGAAGAAATATCTCACCCTCTTCTTCCCTCATCTCCTTTCCTTCTTTTTATCTCTCTCAATATCCCTCCCTCCCTCTCTTACATCTATCAAAGCTCTTCCGGTGGCTAAGAATGGTCTTGCTAAAATGATAGGAGTTTCTTTGTCTTCCTCCAAATCTAATAAAATAAAGTCTACATAAAAGATAAACTTATCAACTTTTACGAAGACATCTTTTATAACTCCTTAAGGATAGGCATTCGAATGATCAGCTAATTGTAGAGTTACAGTTGTAGGTGAAATATCTCTTAGGCCCAACCTTCTAAAAATTGATGATGGCATATGATTAATACTGGCTCCTAAATCACATAAAGCTCTCATTAAAATCTTTCGTCCATATCACAGGGAATTGTAAAACATCCAGGATCTTTAAGTTCATCAGGAAGCTTTTTCTGAATTATAGCGCAACACTCTTAGCTGAGTACAGCAGTCTCATTATCTATGAACTTCTTTTTCTTATTAAGTATATCCTTCCTGAACTTCACATAGCTTGACATTTGTTTCAAATCTTCAACAAATGGAAATCGCTTATCTTTCTCTCTGTCTAAACTATTAATTTGTTCCTCTCTCCTAATCCCCATCACTCCCTCCCTGCTTGAATCTTTGAGGATAAGGAGGTGGTGGCCTTTCTATAGTGATGTTCATTGGTTAATAGGATTTTCTGCTTCAAATTAAAAATAAAATCTTCACTAGATTTTTATTTTTCACGTCATCTCTTACAACTTCAACTTCTTGTTGAATTCTTTTTTCAATTCTTTTTGATTTCTCAGTTGAATAGCTTTAATTTGCTCTTTGTTTTGAACTTTAGGATTTACTTACTTTAGGATTTGTTTTGAACTTTAGGATTTACTTCAATATTATTATGGAATGTTCCTGAAGGTCTATTACTAAGTGCAGTAGCAATACATCTCAACTAATTTTCGATGTTTCTGATAGCGGCTCCTTGACTTTGTAATTAACTACCCATCTGCAATATCAATTCTTCCAATGACAACTTTTTTCTCCATACTTCATAAAATATTAAAACATGGGGGGTAATAATGTTTATAAGCTTGGTTCCCTTGATTGTTGGAGTTTCCCAATGGGTTCGCAGTGTTGTTTCCCCATTGCAGATTTGCAGCATTAGAATTATTGTTATCCAACTAAAATTTAGACTATTCTTCCAACAAGGATTATAATAATTGGCACAAGGATTATTAGAACGATTGTTTATTACATTTAAATTCTCAAAAGAAGATTGAGATTCTATCATTTGTCCCAATGAGTTCTCCTCAAGTATAGGTATTGTCTGAGAATAATTCATTTCATATTGATCTATCTTCTTTGATATAGCATCTATTTGGGTAGCTAAAATAGATATTGCACAGAATCATGTATACTACCTACTTTTTTTTTACTTATCCTTTCAGAGGGCCATTGAAAGTTATTAGTAATCATTTCTTCAATTAATGAATATGCTTCTTCGAATGGTTTTGACATTAATTATCCACCAGTAGCAGCATCAATTATCGATCTAAGTGATCCAATCAATCAATTATAAAAAATTTGAATTATTAACCAATCTGTCAACGCATGGTGTTGACACTTTTTAAGAAGATCTTTAAAACTTTTCCATGCTTCATAAATTGACTCCCCTTCAAACTAACAAAAAGATATGATATCATTTCTAAGCTTAGCAGTTTTTCAAGGTGGGAAATGTTTTGATAAGAATTTTTGTGATGAATCTCCCCATGCTCTGATAGATCTAGATGTTAATGAGTTTAAACATTGCTTAGTTTTATCGCTTAGTGAAAAATGAAAAATTCTAAGTCTGAAGACATCATTTAACACTCTATAATATTTAAATGTAGCACAAAATTCTAAAAATTTTGCAAGGTGTAAATTAGGATCTTCGTAGGTGTTCATCCAAACTGATTGTTCTGTACCATTTGGATAATAAGAAGTTTATGTTCAAATAAATTGGCATCTACAGCAGGATTTTATATACTCAAATGAATTGCATATGCTATAGGATTTGTATAATCGCTTAAAGTTCTCTGATGATGTTCATTTTTATTTCAAAAATTGTTTAACTTGTAAGCCATTTTGCTAAACCGATCTTTCTCTTTTTGTTGCTTTCGAATTTTTCTAACAGTTCTTTCTAACTTAGAGTCATAAGGTACTAAATTTTCAGATCTTACACAATGCATAAACTGAATAACGCAAGCTATTAAAAATAAGCAAACATACTAAAACAAGAAAATGTTCCAATTATACTACAAACATACTCTCTCTTTCCTTAAAATAAAATAAAATAAAATGTTAATATTTTTTGTTCGATCCCCAACAACGGAACCGAACACTTGATGCAAATATTTAGTAAGCTGACACCACATAATGACGCTAAAAACTTGATACAGGCAGATTTATATTAAATATGCAATATAGTCTTAACAAAACACTTTTTATAAATATAATTTATCCTTTAAAACTCTTTTTTAAATTGCCAAATCTCTCCTAAATATTAACGTAAGTATACGTATCATGTAAGTAATAAAGAGCTCTAACGGAGTCCTAAATATCAATTTCACAGGGAAGTTGGCAAACCCTAAAGTAAATTATGGAAATTATTTTATAATAAAAAAAATAAAAGTAAAGTACAAAATTTGAAAATTGTCTACTCCGATTAATGCTAATTAAAATACAGATGTAAGATTATAGAAATTAAACTAAATAAAATAAATTAATGCTAATTAAAATATAGATGTAAGATTATAGAAATTAAACTAAATAAAATACTAAACGTTCAAAAGTAAAATTCTTTTAGAAATAAAATTATGAAAATTAAATAAAGTTTTTGTTGTGGTGCAAAGTTGAAATTTAAGAATGCTTCCTTCCCCTTTACAATGAGTATATGGTTTGTAAAGAAATTGAAATCATTTGAAAATATATATATAAACTATTTTATGCCAAATAGAAGCAATTATATTTTTTACCCTCTTCCGAGTGCTATAAAGAACATTGACTAATCCAGAGTTTGGTCCCTTATTTCGTGGTTAGGCTAGGAGGATATCGGTTGCCACTCCAGAGCTCCCACTACTCCCTCCCCCAAGGGCTAACAATCTTGCATTAGTTTCCAATCAACTGCATTAGTTTCCAATCAACTAGTTTCCAATCAACTGGACCAAATTGGAAGTTTTAATCTGTCACCTTAAAATCTTTAATTATGCATCCAACAAAAGTATATTTCCCTATTTATTTGCACACAATCCCAAGGATGACATACTCCCCCACGAAATCAAGTGTGATTCTTCTTATGTTGTTGATATCATATATCATTTAAGAACATATGTCTGTCAACAAGTTTGAAGATTTCAATTGGCCAAATCAAAAAGTAAATGAAGATGGAGTTCAAATCATCACAAGATATTATCATTTAAAATAGTAGAAAACAAAATATATTCTTCACAAAATCATATCTTAAAAAAAGGGAGAAGGATAAATAAGACTACTTAGAATTCATGTGAAGGATACGATAAAACATAAATTTCATATATAAAATGAGTTTACAAAACAAAAGAAATAAAAATACAACTTACCTCACAATCTTTCCCAAGCAAATCCTTAGAAGTTCTCTCCAAGCCTTTCTCTCTTTGCTAACACTACCATTTCTTTCTAAGAAATGTCATGAACAAGAAATCTCTCACCTTCCGACTCCTCTTACAAACTTAAAAGAAAATATCCTTGTTGACCTCACTTTTGGTTGAGGTCTACTGTCTCTCACTCTATTTTGCCCTTACTCTCTCGGTCCTTTTGTCTCATCTCCCATCTGTACTCCTCCCTTATCTTTCTCCAGATCTCACATTATCACTTTATTTCTCACTATTCTCTCTCAAAAAGTAGAGAGTGAGAGAGAGAGTGTGAGTGAAGGAGAGAATACATAAAGAGGTAGAGAAGGAGAGAGTTACAGAGAAACTAATCTCTTGTCCTTTCTATTTCTCATCTTCTCTTTCTATGATATGAAAAAGAGACATAAAAGGAGATTGAGAGAAAGAGGAATAGAAAGGAAGATCCTGAGAAAGAGAGAGAAAGAGGGAGAGAGAGAGGGAGATGGGGAAAAAAGAGAATGTGAGATAGAAGGGCAACCGATGGTTAGGGTGTTAGAGAGAGAAAAAGAGAGGATTTGAGAGAAGTAAGATAGGGAGAGGAGATGGGAGGGAGATAGAAATGAGTCAGTAAGGGAGGGAGGTAAGTAGAGGTAGAATGTGACTGTGAAAGAGACATGTTGAGATAGAGAGACTAATGAGAGATAGGAAAGCAAGAGCAATAGAGAGAGTGTGGGTGAGAGAGAAAGGGGAAAAGATAGAGAGATAAATATAGCAGAGAAAGAAATCTAGATCTCTTTCTCCCTCTTGCTCCATCTCTCTTTATTTCTCTCACTCTCTC
>NW_018227308.1:308816-309230 GCF_001263595.1 Phalaenopsis equestris
AAATTTGACCCTTAAGAGTTTAATTTAGGTCTAAACCCAAATCTATCAAAATCCATTTAAATTAACCATCAAATCAACTTCAAAACAACTTTCATCCTTCATGAAAGTTGTTCATAATGATGTTTTTGACCAAATACAACAAGTAATTTTGAGCTTAGCCTAAAGCTAGCTCAAGTTTGACCCAAGTTTAGCCCTACATGCTTAACTTAAGTCTAAATCCAAACCCATTAAAACCCATCATAATAGAGAGAGGAAAAAAGAGAGGGAGGGAGGGAGGGAGAATGAGGGAGAAAGAGAGAGCGGGAGATGGGGAGAGAGAATAGTATGAGAGATAAGAGTGAGGAAGAGACTGGAAAGAGAGAGAAAGAGAATAGTGAGGGCAGAGAGCAAGTGGGTAAAAGAGTGGAGAGAGAG
>NW_018227309.1:0-1918 GCF_001263595.1 Phalaenopsis equestris
CCACTATTTTTCTACTATGCAGTCAATCACAAGTATCTTATGAAAGCTGGGAAAAAGTGTTTCTTCCTTGGAAGTCGATGGATCAAGAAGTCTATTGTAGTTGTATTGGAATGGGAGATGAAAATGATATGAATGTGTTGATGGATCAAAAAACTCATAATTCATCACCTGTTCAGCCCTACTACAACTCGAGTGCACTTTTGAAGAAGACCAAAAAGATTGACAAAGAGGTGCAGAATCTCATACATGTGATTGGAAATATTCTTGAAATGCTGGATCATCTAGATTGGAGACTAAAGGAACATTTTGAACATACTGGGCGTATTGAATATGGTTTCGTATGTATGTTTAAGAAACATTCTTGGATTGAAGAGGAAATTCAACTGATGAATTTCAATATCTGTCCTTCTACAATATGTATGTGCACTACCAATCTATGGGTGATATCCAGGAGGATGATAGTGATGAAGATTTTTGAACTTAATTTATGCACGGAACTTCTATTTAGTAATATTTGATTTAGCTATTTTGTTGTGTTAGATTGCATTCCTTTTTTATTGTTGAACATTATCTATGTTTATGTATTAAAGTTTGATGTTTAGATTTCAGTGTTAGGATGTTGGTTTGCTTTAGAATACTGAATTTGATGTTTGTTAGCTTGAAAAATGTTAGTTTGTAATAGCATAGATTTTATATATAAATGTGAGTTTTGTGTTGTTTTTGAAATTTTGGTGTTAGTGTGATGTTTAATTATGCTTAAAAAGGTTAATTTGAGTAAAATTGGCGCATGATGTGCCAAAGGTCCAAACAAGCCAGATAGCCTAGAAAACTGCAAAATTGCACGGACAAAATTCATTTTTACTGCTTAAGTTGTCTTCTATTTCAAGACCTTGATCTAGGGCATCACATTGTGGGCGTAAGAGAAGGATTCATAGGCAAAAAACTATAGATTTCATCTTCAATTGATAAGAGCTTCACTTTAACTTAGAAATTTTTTATTTTCACAATGGATTTGAGAGGTCTAAAATTTGGGATTTTTATGAAAAACTTTGGAGAAAACACATGGTGAAAATTTTCTTACCAAATGATTATGCTCGAGAAATTAGATTTTTGATTTAGCAATTTATTTGGAATTATTTGGAATTTTCATATAATTTTCAATTGGCTCCCCGAGTTAAGAGAGGAAGGCCGTCCGAAGATTTTGATGCACAAAGATTTGTTAGTTTCAAAGCCCAGCACAATTATAATACTCAAATGGAGACAAGAAGAATCATCCAAGAATGGGCATTTGCAAACCCAGGTGGCGAGATCAAGAGACTAATTCTCGCCAGAAATTGGGTAAGATTCTGATACTTCACTATCGTAGAAATTGTCCCGATGCTTCGGGCGTTTTTTGCAAATCTGAGATTCACTGCTGAAGATCACATCTTGGTAAGAGGTAAGCAAGTTGAATTTACTACTGAAAGGATCAATATTTGTTATAGACTGAGAAACATATTTTTTGATGAGTACGCTGCATTTGTGATAACTGATTTATCATTGGATGAAGTGATTGCATTTTTGACTAATGGAAGAGGGGAGTGGAAGATTGAGAATAACAAGATAGTTAACTTCCCTGCTTCCATGTTAACTATTTAGTCAAAATTATGGCACAACTTCATTTCTGCTAGACTGTTGCCAACAAATCATTTGGTTGATCTTACAAAAGGCAGAGCTGTACTAAGCTATTGCATTCAAAACATGAAAGTAATTGATGTTGGTGCACTTATAGTTCAACATGATCAGAGTATAGCTGATCGTTCTACAGTTGGAGGATTGGGATACCCTGCCCTGATTTTCACTCTATGTGAACAATCCAGAGTAGAATCCCGCAGAAATGAAGAAAGACTATATTTTTCTATTTATAGTAAAGAAAATT
>NW_018227310.1:0-814 GCF_001263595.1 Phalaenopsis equestris
GAGGGGAATGTGGGAGCTCCGAAGTGAGAGTCAGTGTCCTCCCAGCCAAGCCACAGATTCAGTAATAAGTGTAGGATTGGTCAATGTTCTTTATGCCTGGACTAAAGGGTAAAGAATAGGTATGCTCCTATTTGGCACAACACAATTTGAACTGATTCACTTTATCTATTCACTAAATTTTCTTGACAAGGAGAAGGATGCTTTCTTATATATTGAAGATCACATTAAAAATTTTATTAGTATAATTAGTTATTTAAGAGTTATTAAAATTACATATTTATTTCAATTGCCTATTAGTGACAAATAAGCAATTTGAATTCCATTGTTGCGATTAAGGATTGTTTTTCTAAAATTTTAGTTTGTAGTTCTAATATTACTCCCTGTGGGATCGAGATATAGGACTCCAATAAAGCCATATATTACTTGAGCGATACATATACTTGCGTTGATAAGTGTGACTTTACCATTATTGAATATTTTATATATACAGCTTTATTGAATCTATAACTGTTATTAAGTTCTTGGTGCCGTTGCTGAGGAATTAAATCTCTTAGCAGCAATATTAAATACTTGTATTTTTAAGCATATATAAAGTCGATGTCATTAGCAATGATGTCCAGTTGCAAGGAGTAAACAAGAATCATTATTAGAGTAACGGACAAATTAGGATTATTAGAAAATTTTTACTTGAATTGTAACTTATTTTCATAGTTAGTTAACTGTTTTCTATGTAATGATTTCAAATTGGATGCGTAAATTTGGACATGAAAATCTTATACCGATTCGGAATTAGAACGCACTATTAGAAAAATTA
>NW_018227311.1:0-738 GCF_001263595.1 Phalaenopsis equestris
GATCCCTTTCGCTTCTGCTTTGTGGTTCGAACGTGGGAATCTCCTGGTGCTTTTCGCAGGTATCATGTCGAGGCTTACCCTCGGCCTTTTGTCGATGGTGGGCCGTGTGGAGCTCGAGATCCTGTAGCGCAGCGACACAGCAGCCGAGAAGCGGCATGCAGGGGCATCCACGATGTAGTAGCTTTCCCCAATAGCTATGCTTGATGGTTTCTCTTTTGATGTGCTAATTTTTACGCATTCAGAAGGATGGATGGTTTTACCATCTGAATTTGTTTGACCCGACAAATTCCCCATTTTTAATCCATACAATTCCGATTGTAGACACTTATTTAAATGGGCGCTCGCTCCTAGATTAACCTACGATTTCACTATCCCAATTTATTGAACTGTACATAATGCCCCCCTTTATTTCTATAGAAAGGTGTCATGCAACTTATAAGAAGACTGGCCACATATATTAATGGATTTTGTCCTACACTCTAAATACTTTGTAGAGAGATTAACCCGCGGTACCATGGAAATCCATAAAGCAAAACCTTAAGGGTTTGTTTGTTTCCGGTTAGATTTAGTAGATTGCATGCCTAACTTTTAAATCAAGCAAATTCTTCGGTTGTTTGCTTCAGTTTGGAAGATTTGGGAAAGATGCAATATTAATAACGGGGCGATTTACCAAAACTTATGGGGATTCAATAGTTTTAATGCCTAAGCAATTTTTTAGATTTAACTCCCTCAAGATTT
>NW_018227312.1:0-619 GCF_001263595.1 Phalaenopsis equestris
TTCAGTAATATTCCCAATCACATGCATGAGATTGTGCATCTCTTTTTCAATATTCTTGATCGTGATGAATCCTGAGATTCTTGATCCATCAACACATTCATATCATTTTCATCTCCCATTTCAATACTATTGTAATAGACTTCGGGATCCATTGGCTTCCAAGGAAGAAACACTTTTCCCAATTTTTAAAAGGAACTTGTGATTGACTGCACAGTAGAAAAATAGTGTATGGATGTCCAAGTTGAATTGTAGATCCATTGACAATCAAACCCAAAACTAATTTTACTATAATAGCTCCAACATCAAAAGGTTTTCCAGTTTGAATACATTAATGCAGAATGACACTCTCCTTAGTTACCTTACTGATTTTCATGGTGGGCAGTAATTTCAATGTAATGTAGAAGTGTCAGGCCTTAGAAGTATGATTTAACAATGATGACGAAAAATTTACATGTCCATCATTGCTGGCCTCCTAATTCGAATTGTCATCTGTAATGTAGTAGTAGAGTTCATTCATGTTATCTCTCATAAGGGTAAAATTTGCATAATGGTAGATTGGCACATTCTCAATCATAAAATTCTTATTTATTCTTTAAAGAGTGAACTGCATAAACCTGCC
>NW_018227313.1:0-1909 GCF_001263595.1 Phalaenopsis equestris
TTTGCGACACTCCTAAATCCCGTTTTGAAACATTGAAACTTCTTCATTTATGCAAAACTGTTACCGATAATGAAAATAAATCAGTAAAGTTTCTAAAGAAAGTGTTATTCTGAATTACTGCATCCAAATAGGACTGTCGATCGATATTAGATCAATAATTGTGAAGTTGGTTTTGTACCTTACCTGATCGTTCACAAATCAACTTAAGGGCTTGGACACCCTTCCACAATTTTCTCACTTTGCAATCAGTTCCAAGTATCCTATGAAAATTGGGAAAAGTTACTTCTACCTTGGAAGCCTTTGGACCCAACCGAGAGATTCCTAGCCTATGAAGATTAAAATGTCATGACTATTATGATGGATCAATCATCTCAGAATTCACTGCCGATTCAATCTTTAGTTCCGGACAAGACTTTGGTGATCCTAGGCAGAATCAAGAAATTGGAGAAGGAGGTACAAAATGCCATGAATGCAATTAATAATATCTTTGATTTCTTTGATCATCTAGACTGGAGGATGAAAAAACATTGTTCTCACTCTGTACATATACAAGATAGTTTGATACGGCTGATGAGGAGGATAAAATTGATAGAAGAGGATTCTACTGAAGAATTTCCATACCAACCCTTCTATAACTTCTTCGTTCATGTGCAATCAATAGGTGATCTCGGAGGAGAATCTAGTACTGAATCTGAAGAATAGTAGATTTATATTGCTACCTGTGTGTCTATATATGAAATTTGATTTGAACTTTGCATTTTCTTTGCTTTAGAATTATGCTTTTAGATCTCTTTGTAGTTGAGACTAAGCATAGGATATTTTTTTCAGTCTTTTGAGTGTTGTAGCTTGGATTGCGATGCTGAATTAATGTATTGAGGTTGAGAAAATACCAAACTTAGGTGTGAACGTATATTGTAACTCTTGGAATTTATATATAATTGTGATGTTTTGTGTTGTAAAAGTTTATTTGTGATAAGTACATCATTTAATTACCTAAAATTATGTTTATAATGATTGAACGGATGTCGTTGAGGCTTGAAATTGATCGAAATTACAAAAATTCAGGAATTGGACCAAATTAATAAAGCCCGCCGACGGCGCCATCGATGTCCCTCGACGCCGCCCTCGACGCCGCCGACGGCGGACTTTTCCCGAGACTTAGGATATAATTTCAATAGAGCACGTCGACGGTGCCGAATTCGACGGTGCCGAATACCCCGCCGTTGGCGAGATCCCGAAAAAACACCTTTAACCACGATTTTGACTAGTCAACCACCACTATTCATCATCTCCTTTCTCCTAAAAACACCATTTTCGACCTAGGGTTTGAAAGATCTTGGATTGGGAGGCAATTACAAGGCTTTTTGACACCATATTTGATCATCTTTAGGTAAGAGCTTCACTCCAAGATAAAATTATTTGATTTTCACCATGGATTTCTTCATCATTGAGGAGATCCAAAAAATTTGAGAATGTGAAGAAAATTTGGGAAGAAATTCATGGATCTCAATGTTGAACTCTTTAAATTACCATTGGAAGCCATGATTTGCATATTTGAAGTAATTTTTGGCTGTGATTAGATAGAAATGGCTCCACTACAAAAGAGTTGACTTGAGTTCAATGAGTCTCGCTTCGTCAATGCGAAGGCTCAATCAAGGTTTACTTCAATGTTTGAAGGAAAGAAGTGTATACAAGATCAAGTTTTTGAGAGTCCGGGAGGAGAGATAAAAGGAGTTATGATTGAAGGAGTTATTACCGAGCGGAGGTGGGAAAACTTCTGTTACACTACCAATAAGGCTGCTGCAAATATTGTGAAAGAATTCTATGCCAACGTGTTCTATTCAGAAGATGGAATTGTTCAGGTGTGGGGATTTCCAGTTGAATTTAATGTCGCCCGCATTAACACCTT
>NW_018227314.1:0-307 GCF_001263595.1 Phalaenopsis equestris
ATATATATATATATATATATATATATATGGTAGATACTGAGAAAGGGAAAAATAATGAAATATAGCTAGAACAAGAGATTAGAGATCCAAAGATTTTGCTCAGTTTAGTTATATTTCAAGCGTAGAGTCGTATTTCAAGCGTAGATAATTGGATCATGGTTAAAATTGAAGGCATGTAACAATTTTATTAGCATCATTAAGGCATCATTAAAAAGGAGTTTGCTGAAAAAATTTCTTGAAGAGAATAATTAGGACCATAGATTGACCCAAATAAGAACTGTTTAGCTTTGAGTTGAAGAAGATGCAT
>NW_018227315.1:0-404 GCF_001263595.1 Phalaenopsis equestris
TTCAACAATTATCTCAGCAGAGACCTTACCAGACAGACAAAAGACAAGTTCCAATGATGAACACTCAATCAAATGGGATATACTATTTTAAAGATGAAGCGATGAAAATGATATTCCACCGTCTGATCAAGAATTCCAAGTTCAGATTGCCCAAGCCAAAGAAGCCCGACGAGGTCAACAAGAAAGGACATCCGAGATATTGCCCGTACCACAGATTCATCGGACACACCTTAGAAGAGTGTTGCAGTTTCAAAGACTTGCTTGAGGAGAAGTTCAAGAATGGGGACGTAACAATCCCAGAAGAATATTTGAAAGAAACCTGAAAGAGGTTCTATCAATATGATTTCGGTCGATTTGTTTGTTTTAACTCATTCCTATGCAACTGCCAACGAATGAAATGTTTC
>NW_018227316.1:0-1868 GCF_001263595.1 Phalaenopsis equestris
TCTCGAGCAGATTGACGTCACTTGTGCCACAACCGGTCGTCTTGACCCTGTCAACATCGCTTGTGCATCGAAAAGCGGCCCTGGCCCGGTCAACATAGCACTTTGGTTCCGCCCCGTTCCGGTCGACTGACCAGGAAAATATGTTGAGATTTTCATACTTATTTTACACTGTTTTTGATGATATTACACTTTAAAGAAAAGTATTTTTGATGTTTTGTTGCATGAATGATGAATTGGGGTCATCGGAGCAAAAAGATGCAAAAAAAGAGCGAATTTGGAGAGAAAATGACCAAAATATGAAGAATTGAACTAGGGCGCCGACGACGAGCCCAACGACGCCGACGGCGAGAATTTCCCGAGACTCCAGATCAAATAATTTAGAAGGCCCACCGACGGCGAGAATTTCCCGAGACTTGTGCCGACGGCGAGCTCGACGGTTATGTCCAATTAGACTTTGGATGAGGACGAATTTTGAAGGGTTGCTTAGACAACACTTGGGAAAGCTCATCCACAACTTTAAAAGAAAACTTTAGCCGAAAATAAAGAGGGGAGGCTCAAAATTGAAGTGGTGAAAAAAGCGTAGAGAGTCTAAATTGTGAGGAATTCTTCGAGAGATTGTAAGAGTGGAGGGAAAGTGAGAAATTTCTTCCTCCTTGCCGCTTCAAAGAGGAATTCTGTGTGCTGTAAAGAAAGGAGGAGATTCAGAGGAACTTCGAAGAGTTTTCTTGGGGAGAAATTAGAGATAAGTTTATTTATTGTTGTAGTTTGTATGACTTTGCTTTTATATATGAATTTTGTTGTGTTTTCTTCAAAAGATCTGAGTAGTTTTCTCTGTTCTTCTGCTTGTCTTGAGATTTGTGAAATGGTGATTTGAGTTGGTGAAGCCATGAAAATGTTTAGGAAATTGTGATGATCTTTTCACTTCGATCTTAATCTACTTTCAATCTGGCCAATTGATTTGTTAAAATATGTTGAGTTCTACAACTAAAGTGAAGATTACATCCAAGTTTCAGGGAGGTCAAAGACCTTGGAAGTTGGGTGCAAATAAATAGGGAAATAATATTATCGGGAATAGAATTGGAGATTTTAGAGTGACAGACTAAAATCCCCAATTCGGTCCTATCGTTTGGGTGCTGAAGATATTAGCCCTCAGGCGAGGGGAACGTTGGAGCTCCGAAGTGAGAGCCTGTATCCTCCTAGCCTAGTCGCAGATTCAGTAAACAAGCGTAGGATTAGTCAATGTTCTTTATGCCTGGACAAAAGGGTAAATAATAGATATGCTCCTATTTAGCACAACACAAATTGAACTGGTTCATTTTATCAATTCACTATAATTTCTTGACAAGGAGAAGAATTCTTTCTTATATATTGAATATCATATTAAAAACCTCATTAGCATAATTAGTTATTTAAGAGTTATTAATTTATTTCAATTGCCTATTAGTGACAGATAAGCAATATGAATTTCGTTGTTGCAATTAAAGTATTGTTTTTCTAAAATATTAATTCGTAGTTTCTAATCTTACTCCCTGTGGGATCGATATCTAGGACTCCATTAGAGTCATATATTACTTGAGCGATACGTATATTTGCGTTGATAAGTGTGACTTTACAATTATTGAATATTTATTACATTCATATTTATTGAATCTATAACTGTTATTAAGTTTTAGTACAGTTGCTGAAGAATTAATTCTTTTAGCAACAATATTAAATACTTATATTTTAAAACATATATAAAGTCGCGGTCATCGACCAACTACTTTGGTTTGACCGGCCGGGCAGCATGACAAGGATCTACAGAAGAACAACATCGAGAGATCAAACAGATCTACAACAACAACCTTCCTTTATAATTAAATAACAAG
>NW_018227317.1:0-668 GCF_001263595.1 Phalaenopsis equestris
CTTTTTTAAGCATTTTGTGGGAATGTTTACAGAGTTTAACCAAACAATAGAACCTAGAAAATCCATTATCTTTCAAAATAATTCTTTTCTCAGGTAACGAAATGAGTCTGCCAAGTAGAAAGCCATTTAAACACTAAGAGCAACACACGCTGCAGCATCCACAAAAAACAGATCACCATGACTCCCTTGCAAACTATACAAATATAAGACGTAAGGAGAAAAAAAATAAGAGCAACCAACCCCAAGTTACTTAGGATCTGTTTGGCACAGCTGCAACTTTCAACTTTTTCAGCTATAGCTGCACTATCTCAAAAAACTGCTGTGGGGAAGTTGACTGCATGTTTGAGGCAGCTGTGTAAAAACAACTGTGGGGTAGCTGTGTGAAAACAGTTATAAGGTAACTACTTCTAGAAAAATGATCATTATGCCTTTGTTTTGTAATGTTGTGCGTAACAAAACTATGATAACCATAAATTTAATACTTTTAAGGTAGCAATTCACTTAAAAACAGTACAAAATTATAATAGCAAAATATTGTTAATAATAATCATCTCCGATATTGTAGCAGAGAGTACAAAAAAAAAATCTAAAACTATTAAAATGATAATTAATAAGATTATTATATTATTTTTAAAATTCAGATATTGTAGCTCCCGTGATAGAAATGA
>NW_018227318.1:0-514 GCF_001263595.1 Phalaenopsis equestris
TTCCGCGCCGGCGAATCTTTTTATAAATAACTGTTCCAATTCTGTAAATATTTTGACCGAATCGTTGGGCAAATCGGCGTACCAGTCAAAGGCAACTCCTGACAAACTGGTGACGAACTGTTGGCAAAGCAAAGCTTCATTACTTCTTGTGATACCACAATTAGCTCTGAAATGTGCTAGATGTTGTTTGGGATTTCCAGTCCCATCGAATATTTTGAAGTTTGGAGGTATAAAACCATTAGGAAAGGGTACGGTGTCAAATTCCTCTAGGTAGGGTCTACCTTTTAGAATTAATGCACCTCATTTGGATTGTATTAAGGCATCACGAACTTGTTCAACCATTTGTTTGAAATCTTTTTCGGGTATAGTTGTTGATGTAGAATCTTTTCTTGGTTGCTCTTCTTTGTTGGCTGATGTTACTTCTCTTCTTTCTTCTATAATGTGTATAACCTCTGGTTGATTGACATCTTAAGATGCTTACTGTGGTATTTGTGACTGACCTTGGATTGTGGCC
>NW_018227319.1:0-4791 GCF_001263595.1 Phalaenopsis equestris
ATAACATCAATGAGAATTTATTTTTGGAAGAGAGAAATCATAGAAAAAAATCTTGAAACATGTGTTATTCCTTCTAAAGAGGAAGTTTTGGAGACATTGGAAGACATAAATTGCAAAAAGGTTGCAAGTCCTGATGGGTTTACATCTGACTTTTACATTAAATGCTGGAATATAGTTAAGAGGGAGGTGGTCGCTGCAATTTAGAGTTTTTTCAGTGGTAAGGACTATGGTTCCTACTTTTTGGCCTCTACTATTATCGTCATCCCCAAATCAATGGAGAAAAGCTCTTGGGAGCAGTTCATGCCTATCTCTCTTACCTCAGTATTTTCTTAAATAATATGCAAAATTCTGGTTAAAAGAATTCAGCCTCATTTAAATCATCTCATCACTATTAACCAATCTGCATTCATAAAGGGGAGAGGTATTGCTGACAACATATTGTTAGCTCGAGGTATTATCTGATTTAAATAAAATGTATTCCAAAGGAAATCTGATATTAAAACTAGATATAAGGAAAGCCAAGGGATTTAATAAATATTTTGAAGGCCAAGGGATTTAATAATGATTAATGATCTTTAATTGAGAGATGACTAGCTTGCAACAAGTATAGTATCTTTATGAATGTAACCTCATTTGGTTTCTTCTCTGCTAGGAAGGGTGTTAAACAAGGGGATCCTTTGTCCCTAACCCTTTTTATCTTAGCTTTTGACTATTTCTCTAGGCTAATGAATAATTTGCAGAACCTATCCCCCTATAAGCAATACTCTCATAAATCAAAGATTTTGGTCAGACACTTGTCACATGCTAATGATGTAGTTATTTTCTTAAATGCAGGCAAGTCAGCATCAAGAAAAATTTGCACAACAATTCAAGATTTCTAAAGGGTATTAGGAATGAAGTTTAATAAAAACAAAGTCAGATATATGTTAGTAAAATGATGAACGGGAATAATGCACAATGGGCTATGAATTTTTTTGTGTTTTCTATTGCTAAGCTGCCTATAAAATACCTAGGTTTAAATCTACTCAAAGGGAGGAAGAAATAGTCACAGATGAATGAAGTGATGGAGAAAATTAAAAATAGAATATAGGATTGGAGAAATCATGCTCTTTCCTTTGGTGGTAGAATTGCCTTGATTAAAAACATCCTTAACGCCTTGTCTTTATATGAGCCAGAGGTTATTCTGGTAAAAAATGGGTATCGTGGAAGGTTTTCTGTAAACCTATTAAGGCAGGTGGATTGGGTTTCAAACAATTGAATCACATTGGTCATATTAACTACTTTAAAATTTTGCTGAATTTAAGGAAAGGTTACGCTTTATGAGCTCAGTATATGCAAATGAAATATTGTACTGATGTGCATCCTGCTTTGGCTTCATGGAGGGTTGGGGATTCAATAATGTGGAAAGTGTTGCTTAAGGTGGGAGACTGGGCTCATAAAGTTATTTTTTGGGATTTGGGAGAAGGCAAACACTCTGTGTGGAAGGATGATTGGGCAAGGGAGGAGTTCAATGTGGAAGCTTAGGATTTATATAAGAATTCCCTTATGTCTGACTTATGTCTCAATGGTGAGTGGAATTTGGATTTAAATGATGTTTGGGGATGCTAATGCCTCATATATTTCTATTATTCCATTAGAAACAGATAAAATAATACTTAAAATGTAGCTTAAGGGGTCTCTATCTAAAACTTTATATTTTAAATTGCATTCTTTCCATAAAACTGATTGGGGTGCTAATGTTTGGAGTTGGGATTTATCTACATCTTTGTCTTTTTTTGCTTGTAGACTCCATCATAATATTTTGTCGTGTGATGATATTCTCAAACTTAAAGGTCTGAGAATAGCTTCACAATGCCCCGTTATGTAGGGTAGAGGAAGAATCCATCAACCACCTTTTTTTCTCCTGTTGTGTCACTAGTATATATGGAGGGATGTTAGAGATAGGTTTAAAACTAATATCCCCATTTCTTAGAGAGGTATAGTTGATTGATGCACTACCTAGAATCTTGATTCTCTTAAGCAACACTTTCTAAAAATTGGTCCCTATATCACATGCTGGGTTTTCTAGATGGAAATGAATGCTTATAAACATTTAGAGTCAATGGTGAATGGTAATCTAATTCTTGCTAATATTTTTGCTTATATTGGTAGATTGGCTAAGCTGGGCAAGGATAAAACTTCTTTTTTTTCTGGTTTATCAATTTTTGCTCTAGAGGAACAAATTTTTGTAGGTACTAGTGGGAGGGCACAACAACTCTCCTTACTGGTGAGATGGCTATGTCCTCCTCCTACTTGGGTAAAAGATAACATAGATGGAAGGTGGAGTAGTAAATATGATGGTATTGGAGGGATCTTAGAAATGATATGAGTCATAGCTTGTTTTATTTTTTTTCCCTTTGTTGGGCTGATACTCCTTTAGAAGATGAAACTCTAGCAGTTTGTATGGCAGCCTGAATAACAAAATATGCTAATTGGAATTCGCATCAACACAAGGCTCAAATTCGAAGCGTATCCACTCAGGAATTTTGGTGATTGAAGCCACTAACAAATTGATCTTTATTGAGACAAACTGAAGGAATATTTTGCTTTGGGCTTAATGAGCTTGCTGACAGTAGTTGCTTGGATCTCTAACTCCTTCCTTCTGTATATCTCTTTCAAATCAAGTATGAAATTCATGTTATCCTTCATTTTTTCATTAACATCCATCACAGTGTTGAAAATATTGTCAAAGAATTTTTTTTTTATATGTGTGACATCCAGATTGTGTATGATCATGTTATCCTTTCAATAAGGTAAGTTATCCTTCATTTTTTCATTAACATCCATCACATTGTTGAAAATATTGTCAAAGAAATTTTTTTTCTATATGTGTGACATTCAAATTGTGTATGATCATGTTATCCTTTCAATAAGGTAAATCCCAAAAATTTAACTTATTTGTCTAATTATAAGTGACACAAATCTGAGTGGATGGTGTGAAGAAAGGTCAAGGCATACAATAATCCCTTCGCTAACAATCTACATTATATCTTTGCCAGATATTCTTGGAGGTGGCAAGGATTTCTCAATTTTGTTTCTTCTGAATGCATTCATGTTTCTTCTGAATGCATTCAATTTTGCTAATAATCCCTTCGCTAACAATCTATTCTTTGTTCAGCATCTAGAATCATACGGTGACAGTTAAATCATGAATTCTTCCTACAATGTTGAAGTATAAATGCATTAGATGAATTCATGCAATATGGGCAGGCTAACTTTTCCACTGTGCTCCACCCAATTAAGATTCCATATGCAGGAAAATAATTTATTGTCCGCATTAATGTTGTTTTCATCAGGAAATTGTGATTCCTAAAGACGTTATATGTCATGAAACCTATTTCCCATAGAATTTGTAGCTCATTTATCAATGATTGCAAATATGCATCAATCTTCCCTTAGAGCTACTAGGACCAAGTATAATCAGTGTCAGAACAAAGTAAGGGGTTGTCATGCACATCTCAGATAGCAGATTGTTTGGCGTAACAATCATGGGACCGTATGGTGTACAATCTCAGATAATTAACGTTACGTGCCTTCGTAGCGAACTTAGGTTTTGAGGGATCAAAAGGTTTTATTGCCTTCCAATCAACTTAATAACTCATTGAGTTTATTTCTCCTAATATGCTCTGATGTCGCGTCATATGTGGAGCAGTACACATAGAATTGTATAGCCTCTATAGACGTGGAATAAGTAGTACATATAAGTAGTACGTCTAAAGTTAGAATTACCCTAATTATTCTAGTTTCCCAATAGGTTTACTTGATTTTTCCCCCATTGTTGACTTCCATTCTTAAAATTATTATTCCAATTAAAGTTTAGATGATTTTTCCAACTTGAGTTACAATAATTGGAAAATGGGTTTCTGGGTCTGTTAATAACATTTATAGTTTCTAATGAAGTTTGAGAATCAAGCATTTGCGATAATGAATTTTCTTCAATGAATTGAGAAGTTTGACGAAATTTGATCCCAATTTGGTCTATTTTTTAGATAATGCAACAACTTGTGAAGCAACCATCAAATAGCATCATTATCATGAATACTGACTATTTTCTTAGGATTTGCCCTTTCAGAAGGCCATTGAAAATTATTCGTAGTCATTTCCTCAATTAAAGCATAGGCTTCATCAAATGATTTAGACATTAATGAACCTCCAACAGCCACATCTATGATAGATCAAAGGGATCCAACTAACTCGTTATAAAAAGTTTGAATAATTAACCAGTCTAGTAAAGCATGATGTGGACACTTTCTAAGGAGTTCCTTAAATATTTTCCAAGTTTCATAAATTGACTCCCCTTCATTCTGAGTAAAAGAAGTAATATCTTTTCTAAGTTTAGTAGTTTTTAAAGGTGGAAAATACTTACCCAGAAATTTTTGTGCTAAATCTCCCTAAGTTCTAATAGATCCAGGTGATAATGAATTTAACCACATCTTAGTTTTATCCCTTAATGAAAAGTAAATATTCTAAGTCTGACGGTATCATTTGATACACTACATATTTAATTGTAGCACACTGTTCTAAAAAACTTGCAAGATGTAAATTTGGATCCTCATTTGGTGTTCCCCCAAACTGATTATTTTGTATCATTTGTATTATTGCAGGTTTAACAGGTTTAAGGTATTATTGCAGGTTTAAGTTCAAATGAGTTAGCCACTACAATAGGAGTTTAAATACTTAAGTAAATTTCATCTGTCGTAGGGTTTGCATAATTCTCTAAAGGTTTTTGTAAATTATGATGTTCATTTTCAC
>NW_018227320.1:0-731 GCF_001263595.1 Phalaenopsis equestris
ATCAGAATGTCACAGGTGGTACCACTAGTAAACTTCAGTTGCATGGAATGATATTATACATATTTGCTACTAGCTGTGAGGCAAAATAAAAACATTTCACAGTGTGTGTGTGAGAATTATACTTCTTTTCTCATCAGAATGTCACAGGTGGTACCACTAGTAAACTTGAGTTGCATGGAATGGTATTATGCATATTTGCTACTAGCTGTGAGACAATAAAAACAAAAATAAAAACATGGCTCACATCACTGTCTCATTATTTCTATTTCTCTGCCTCATTTCACAATGTGTGTCAGAGAAATATAATTCTCTTATCATCAGAATGCCACAAGTGGTACCACTAGTAAAATTTCAGTGGATTCGAATCACATTATACATCTTTGCTACATCTTTGCTACTAGTTACTAGTTGTGAGACAACTTGTAAATTTCAATGGCTGAAAGTGAAAGTATACATATTTGTAACTATCTATGATGCGAAAAAAAAAAATAAAAACATTCCTCACATAAATATCTTATTCTTTCTTTTATGACTCATTTCACGGTGTGTATGTGTGTGTGATAAATATAATTTTCTTCTCATCAGAATGCCTCAGGTGATACCACTAATAAATTTCAGTGGCATGGAATGACATTATACATATTCGCTACTAGCTGTGAGGCAAAAAAAAAAAAAAAAAAAAAAAAAGGGGAAAAAAAAAACATGGCTCACATCACTGTCTCATTCTTTCT
>NW_018227321.1:0-383 GCF_001263595.1 Phalaenopsis equestris
CAGACTGGGCTTCAATGACACCATTTGACAGAGAGTGAGGTCTAATTAAATGGTCATTGGCGCCGACGACACCAGTGTCGGTGCAGACTCTGTTTTTAGAATATTCGATGAATTTGAACGCTTTTTGAAGAGTGTTTGGATGCACCTATTGGAAAACTGACTTTAAACTCTATTTAGAGCCGAAATTGATCAGAAAAGACCCCCCTTTGCTCCCCTTTAGACCCTTCAACCACTTTCCACTCTCTTCCACGCTATTCCACATTCTATATAGCCACTTAGAGTCCATTAGTCATTTATTTTCTTTACAATTTTGAGTTTTTGTGGTGAGTTTAAGTGTGAATTCTTCTCTAAGAGTGTTGGAGAGGGAGAGAAGTGAGAGATTT
>NW_018227321.1:612-3014 GCF_001263595.1 Phalaenopsis equestris
TAAAATAAATTGTGATGGTTTTTCAACTCCGCTCTTAATTTACTTTTCGATCTAGCCAATTGAATTGTTAAAATATGTTATGAAACATATGATCCGAGAAATGGAGTATGAGTTCTACAACAGAGTGAGAATCACATTTAATTCCATGAAGGAGTATTTCGTTCATGGAATTAAGTGCAAAGAAATATGAGAAATGCTCATTGATGGACGTAGAATATGACATTTTAGGGTGACAGACTAAAATCTTTAATTCAATCTTAGTGTTTAAGAACTAAAGCGTGGGAGCTCTGGAGTGAGAGACAATATCCTCCTACCCTAGCCTCAGATTTAGGGACTAAACCTGAGATTAACCAATGATTTTCTAAAACACTGAATCAGGGCAGAGAATTAAAATTGCTCCTATTTGGCGCAATACATATTTAAATTTTTTTTCTCATCTCATTTCACCAAAACCTTATTGTAGTGGGAAATATGTTTTTTCATATTAGAAAACTTCATCATATAAACATAGTTTAGTAGTTACTGTTTTAAACTTTGCATTTAGATTTTGCTAGTAGTTAATAATTTAGTTTTGTTAGCATCTTACACATTCAAAATTAGTGACAGGTATCTCAAACATTCAAAATTAGTGACAGTGATTTCATTTTATTTCTGTGAATTTCCTAGTTAATTTATCATTTCAAATTTAAATCTTCCTCATGGGATCGATATTTGAGACTTAAATAGAAAGTCTTGTATTACTTGATAACGATACGTATACTTGCGTAGAATCTCAATATTATGTGTTTAACGTTATTATTCATAAAATACCAAATCAAGTTTTTGGCATCGTTGTAAAGCGGAGTCAACTTTATAAATTTTGCACAACTATATTTTTGGCAATCAAAGAGCTACCATAATGTTGTATTGATAATGATGAATTCAACAATAAAAAATAATAATAAAAAAACAATCCTATATTTTTTTCTAAACATTCTTATATTCAAATATTTTATTTGCTTTTCATTATTAAGTTTTTTTTTTAAATATTATGCACGATGTGCAAAAAGTAAATATAATTTTATTTTAAAAAGCATGTTGGTTATTTCAAAATATAATGTCATAATTTTGTCACCATTTATGGACATTCATAAATTTTGAGTGGTTTCCACAAAAAGATAATTAGCAATTTTAAACCAATCTGCATGCATAGGGTTATATCTATTAAAATTAATTATTATCGAGCTTTCACAAAATCTTACAAATCTTAACAAACCCTTAATATGCCTTCTTAAATCTTATTTAGCATCCAAATTTTTTAAAAATTTGTATTTTACATGGTCAACACAATTAATGTGTATTACTGGCCAATATTAAGATAACATGGTAAGATGATTTTATTTGTTATTTTCCCTGTTAAGAATAAACATTAAATTGATATAATTTCATATTGCAAGTTAATTATATAGTTACTCTCATAAAATATGAAAATACTAATGCTTTTACTATGATACAGCACTAAGACTAGATATTGACAATAACCTAGCCATCAAACATTTTAGATAGCAAAATATATTAAACTCTTTAATCATAAAAAAAATTGAAGTAAATTAGAATGCTTGTGGATCTATTGGTTTCATATTTGGTCTCTAGTGTATTGAGCAAAACATCTTCATACAATACAAACCAATATGTATGATTATTTTAACATTTTATGTTTCTTAGATAATAATATTGTATTGGCTGTTGCTTAGTGGTTGTTACAAAGAAGGCATAAAGGTGGTACCTGTCCTGCAAAATCATGTGAAAGATAAAAAAGTAATTTAAGGGAATCGTGCTATGGAGGCTTCTTTGCCTATGAAGAGCAAAGGATTGTTGAGACAACCTCTTTTCCAAAAAACATAGATTGCCATTTACACTTTGGTGTGGATGTATCCTAAAGTACTAAACTGCTTAAAGTTTTAATGCCTTTGACTGATTTACTTGTACAATTTATATTGCTTTATTTTATTGCAATTTACTCATAGTATATTTTGAGTAGTCTTAAAAATTAACGACTTAGCACGCTACTGTGAATGACTTGATAAAAGTGCACTCTCTCCAACTATGAGAACTACATTCCAACCACCCTCCAACTACTAATTTCTAACCTAGTTGCCACTAACGCTTAACATTGACCCCACCCATCAACTCAACCCTTACTTTCTCTAAAGATAATCATAATTACAACATTGGGCCAATATATTCCCTCTTCTCATTAGCATTTATTTTATTCATGCATTCACAAGAAGTATGCACATTATTTTCCCAAACAGGTCATAATTGAGAAAGTTAAATCTCATCCTAGCAGAAAGCAAGTTGTACCACAATGCCAAAGCAAATAAGAAAAATGAAATAATGTTAAAACCATGGAATGGACCTCC